>NW_021941408.1:0-275348 GCF_902148845.1 Salarias fasciatus | reverse complement strand
GCTGTGAGCATTGATACAGTGAGGGCTGTCGCTGCCTCGGAAAATCTCCCTGACCTGGTCGGGTACAGACGTAGCGAGCCCATCCCCGGGCGTGGACGGGACTGTCAGATCCAGACCCCGTGCTTTGGCCTTCATCTGCAGGGGTGGGCTGTTCAGAAACACACGGGACTCTTAGTTTGTCGTTTGTTCATCGACAGTCACCACATAAACGTCATATCTTTAATCACCAACAGCATCTTTCAGTATGAGTGGGGATCTTATTCAAATTAAACTGCAGAAAGGTCTATTATTTAGTATTTCATGGAGCCAGAGTGTGATAGCCCCCGCTGATGAAGGATATTGAGTGCAAGGCTTTTTTACACCATTATTATGAACATATTTCATGTACTTCAACACTGACAATTTAAGCACAACTAAAGCTTGTCACTGTTATCTCAGTATATACATAAAACCAATATGATCGAGTAATTATATAGGGTTTAAACTGGATATGAAAATATAGTGTAGGAAGGCAAATATGTTCAACTTGCCCACTGAAACTAGGTGAGATCACATATTTTTAATCTATCTATCTATCTATCTATCTATCTATCTACCTATCTATCTATCTATCTATCTATCTATCTATCTATCTGTCTATCTATCAAAACATTTGGTTTTGTTGATTCGTTTGTGTTGCTATTCTGATATTTTCATTGATACTGTACACACATAGTCAGTCAGTCAATACCAACCATAGACCAGTATTTCATTCGAGAGAGGACACTGGTCAATACTGACAAGTCCATCAGTAATCTTAAGCCAAAAGTATATTAAGTAAATGGATTATAGCACTTTTATGCTGTTTTATTAGTTTTATTAGTACTTCTACTGCTACCATTACTGCTGCTGCTTCTCCTACTGCTACCACTACAACTACTTCTAATACTACCACAATCAAACAAGTACTTTTAGTTCTACTTCTGTTACTGCTACTACTCGGATACATAACGTGCCAGTAATGAGATTATTTGTGAAATCAGGCTCGTCTGTGTGACATGCAGTATGCAGGACTTACATCTTTGACTTTTTTGACTTTGCCCTTGTCTTTGCCCTTTTTGGATCCTGCAGAGGGAGGAGGGTGGAATGTCTGACTCTTTGCCATCTCACTGGAAATCTCACAAGCTACTGAGATTGAAACCTGGAGGAGGAGGGGAGGTGTCACTGATCCACACTCAAAACATAATTTGCAGCAGAAGCTTGTTCCAGACTCGCAGTGAAATGGTGAAAAGTTACTGCACCTGCCATATTCTGAGCACGAAGGTGTGAGCTCGCAGGAGGTTGAGCTGGTGCTCGGGTGACGTCCTGCCTACCATGACGGCGAGGAGAGTGTGCGCTTGGATCAAAGAGTCGAGGCGACGCACCTCCTTCAGGCTGGACACGTTCTGACTGAATACGGAGCTCTGGACTCCGACCGGCGGCTCACACTCCACCGAGCTCAGCCTCCGCTTTGTGGAATCATCCTCTAGAGAAAAGAAACACATCTGAGCGCTGAAGTTACCTCAAAGGAAAAAAAAGAAAAACATGATCCTGCAAGCGTAACCGAAAACATAATTAAATTAGTTTTAACACTTCTAAATAAAGCCAAAAGACTGGGGCTTTTTTGAAGCTCGTCTCTCTGGGAATTGGTAACAGGGCTCCCAGCAGGAGACTAAAAAGACTTTCTAAAAGTAGTGGTTAAAGAGCGCCGTGTTTATTCTCAGTTTGTTCACTCCCACATGGACACTGAGGAAACTGCCCTTCTATGGTCACTTTATCTTCCTCAAAATGACGTTCGCTGTGTTTATTTCTAAATACATGACACAAAAGTGCAAACAATGAGTTCTAATGCTTATGTTAAACCCCGATGATAGATGAGGTATTTCTGCTTATTTTCGATGCAGCTGGAATGTTAAAAATGTCCGGACACAGCTGTTACTCCTGGGATATCCTCATCCCGTTCCCACAAGGGATTTCTCTGCCACAGAATTACAGAATGCATCGCCGCACACGCAGTGGCACTAACTGAATGCGGGATGATACGATGAAGTAAAGCAGAAGCGAGCGATACCTGCTTCCTCTGCCTCCTCAGCCTCCAGGAGCAGCAGGATGTCTACGGCCCACTGGACGTGTTGCTGGGCGTCCGCTGTGGGGAAGTTGTGACTGTACAGCCACTGACCGAACTCCAGCAGGACGCAGACCTTCAGCCACCAAGACTCTGGACTCTGATCACAGGAAACAAAGAGATTTCAACGATGCTTCACCACAGACAGGAACTTGCTCTGTTTTTGTTGTTCCTGAATTCCATAAAAGGATTTCAGCTTGTCTTTTCAATCACGTGTTGAGTTGATGATTTCTCTCTTCGGCAGATTTCTTCCGGGTTAAGAGAGAGTTTTTCTGTTTCACTGTCTCCTATACTTTCATGAGGAATTATTATTATTATTTTTTCTCTGTAAAAGTGCCTGAAAATGAATGTGTTGTATTTCGTATTTTTGAAAAGGATTCCAGCAGTGACTCATTGGCAGTGGGAGTCGAACTGCAACAAACTTCAGGACATAAGCCTGATTCTCTTCTCTCAAGGGCATCACTGCCAACATTTCCAGGTATAACAAAGAGGGTGAAAGCAGCCATTCAACATTGTGAAAAATAGAATATAGGCTTTTAAAAAACTTTTCAGCTTCAATCATGTCTCTTGAACAAAGCCATGAACAGGAATATGTTGCTTTTCAGAAGCATCAGCTCTATTTTAAGCTATTTCTTCTTGTCACAGGTGTCACATTCAATCCAGGCACCGTCCCTCTGTGGTCAAGCTTTAACCAT
This sequence comes from Salarias fasciatus, assembly GCF_902148845.1. Lineage (NCBI taxonomy): Eukaryota > Metazoa > Chordata > Actinopteri > Blenniiformes > Blenniidae > Salarias > Salarias fasciatus. The sequence goes on along the minus strand of NW_021941408.1, from coordinate 272,510 downwards.
CCTGCTCCATTCAGTCACATCTTTGATGCTATTTTTTATCTTTTTGAGCAAAAGTTGTTGGACAATGTAAAAAGGACAGATTTATTTTTAGAATGTGCAGAGCTGTGTGACGAAAGGAATCATTACAGATACATGAACACCTACAGGGAGAGGGGGCAGCAGTGAATGAGGGTGTGTTTGTGCAGTTTGATAACCCATGAGATGAATCACTTCCCAGATCCTCGTATGTTAAAGTCGACTGGCTTCCATCTCCTGATACCAAGCAAAACCCATGCAGTGACATCCTTTGTCCACATGATGGTGCAACAGTCTTTGCCACAAACACTTTTCACCCTTACATGTCTGAAGATATTTAAAAAAAAAAAAAAATTCACTTCCTTTTAATTTATGCTGAATACATTTTGCTTGATTAGCATTTGCTGTTTATGGCAGGAGGGAGTCGAGGTATTGTTACCATGAGAGAGGTGATGGCTTTCTGGTAGCAGGCCAGCTGTTGGGTTATGGTGCTGGCACACAGCGCCACCTGCTGCCACATGGAAGAACAGCACAGCTCTCCTTCATCCTCCAGCTTCTGCATGTGCGACTGGATGCTTTCTCCCCGGTGCGCTTTCACCAGAATTCGATATTTAAGCAGAGACCTGAGGAAAACAAAGACCGGTCTGATGTTTATCTATATGTGTAACTTCACAGTTCCTCTTTCTCATAAGTTACCCACAGCCGGTGCCTGGAGCGAGGCATGTCTCTGATCGCTTTGTCCAGCAGCAGCAGAGCACTTGCAGAGTCTCCTCTGTCAGCGTGGATGTTCAGCAGCAGACCATAAATGGCAGCTCTCAGAGATGAATCCTCTTCACCTGCCCACAGAGGTGCATCCACATCAGCAGCTTTGATATCAATAATGAATCTGTAAGCCAGAGGCTATTGACGACTGCTTTATAAACAAAAATAGAAAATAAAACTAGTTAGGATCAGACTCTCTCTCTGAAGAGGATCTTGTATTTGTGAGTTTGAAAATGAAAAAAAAAAAAAAAACCCACCAGCTCATCTAACGTCTATTCCACGTCTATTAGATGGTTTGCAAGTCTATGACAAACAGTACCAGCAGCCTGATTACTGGGGAAACACTGATGAGCCCATTTGTGTGTCGGTACAGTTCACCAACAGAACAGACAAAGAAAAGGCTCCGGTTGAGAGCAGGGATGTCAAACTCATTTTACTTCAGGGGCAATTTGATGTCAAGCGGGTCAGACCACTAAATAATAGCATGACAATCTAAAAATAACTAGAACTCTAATCCTGTGCAAAAAAGTATTGCTACGCTACCAAGAAGTTCACATGTTGTATATTGATGGGTTCTTTAACAACAGATGACAAAACCTGAAAAGCATAAAACATTTTGCCACATGGAGCTGGAACTCAAAAATACAGCAGGCTGCTTCATATCATGGTCAGAATAATTTGTCCAAATCTAGAAATGATCATTAACGTGGACACATTTTAACATCTGTGTAGCAACCCTGATCACCTCAACTGATTCAACACATAATACAGACTACAATGCACCCTGTTGGTCAAATGCATGAAGCTGGTGTTAGAATTTCTCACATGTGGAAGATTTCATCTCACTGGCCTGATCGCACTCTCAGTATGTTTGACACTGATTCAGACAGCATAAAACTCGAGTTCAATTTTTTTTTTTCTTAGAACAGTAGGCAGAATTTTGACACTGAAGATATTTTGGTGTTCTTCTTACGTGTAGTTTCCTGTTTTGAAGCGTGGAGAGACTGCTGTGTGGAGGTCAGCTCACTCTTGACTTTGCTGTGTTTCTGTCAAAGAGAAGGAAAAAGCGTCAGAACTTTAGTTACAGCAGGACTGGAAGGGGAGAGCGAGCAGCCGTGTGATTTACTGGAAGCTACAACACCCACCTGTGGTCTGTGTGTGTGTGGCTGAATTATTTACAATGTGGGGTAAGAATTGAATTTGTGATAAAACTGTAACAAAGCTATTTCAGAGAAAAACATCTGGAAGACATGTTTTTAAAAGTTGAAGTCAACCATAACTGAGGAGGTTCACAGGTTAACTCTTAGCCGCATGCTAAATCTAAATCCTATTTTCATTCTATATTGGGAAATATATTTGGTCAACATTTCTTTCTTTCTCTCTTTTTTTTTTTTTTTGCTTTCTCTCATACCAACAAGTCTTTTTCCAAGTTTCCAAGTCTCACACAGGTTTTTGGCGCAAAATGGAAATAAAACCATCACTTGTGTGAGCTCATTTGAATTACATGAAAATACTTCACACAGTTATCAAAACTGATGCTTGTGTTTGTATTAAAACTTATTTTCTGGAGTTTTCCTTTGTGATAAATTCAAGATTTTTCATTTAATAACAACAGATAAAAGACCTGCCAACTTCTACATATTCATTCACTAAGGACGCTTTTTTTTTGGTTGTGTTAAAATGAGTTACGACCGTCGGAGAAAGCTTCTTTTTTTTCCAGCATCCGTCACATGTTCGGCACTTTTTCCTGCACCAAAACCATCATTATAGATTCTAACATGAGCTGCCTTTAATTATGGATTTGAAGCTGTTTGGCAGCTCAGTGACTGTTTATTCCCCCGGCTGGATTTGCTGCCCACAAGCGGAGCTGCAGAGATGTTTGAACACACCCACCAAGCTCTCCCCTCTGCAGCCGTCTCAGGAGGATCTTTCTTCAATCTTATCATCAATTAAAGATAACAGGGTGGGTTTACAAACTTTGACACCAATTTCACTCACTTTGACAGCAGCCAAAACAAACGTAGAAAAAAAAAGAGGGGACAAATAGAAAAAGTAGGCTGATTCCGACTGCCACTCACTTCTTGTTTGGCTCACTTGCTGTTCTTTTTGTTAATACTGTTCTTTTTTTGTTTTTTGTTTTAAGCAGAACTTTTGTCCCGTCAGCAGTCGACATGACTAAAAACAAAAAGTTGGAGGAGAGATTTGTTTGATGCAAAGACTTCCAAAGGGACTGAACTGTTTCCCGCAGCGAAGCAGTGTTTCTGTGGCTTTCGTTGTCTTTCTGCTCAGGTGTTAAACTGGCACCAGTAATGCAGAGATGTTATTAGACGTGACAGAAATACAGGATGGCAGCTGTGTGCAAAATCCATATCCAGTACAGGAACAATGATTTCATTACATAAATACATACATTTCTTTCAGGATCAACTTAAAGAAATCCAAAGGCTTGTTTCAAAATGCATTAAACATACAAGCACATGTTTGTTTGAATCATGCATAAAACAGAACTATATGTGAATTCTGACAGTAGGCTTTTTTCCCTGTATTCTCTTTTAAAATTCATCATAATAAAGACACAAAGAGGTTGTTGGTAAGCAGAGCGATACAAATTCTGTTTTATCACCATTTTCAATGTGTTGGTAACAATGCTTCATAAAATAACTGATAATATAAAATAACAGTAGTTTTGGCTGTTCTACTATTTCTGTCAATCATATTCTAGTTCAAGAGCAACGTACAGCTCAATTTTAACTCAAGCGGGCCGAAACAGTAAAACAATGCCAAAATAATCTTTAAGAGTAAACTTTAAAGTTTTTCTTTGCTAAGGAGTGGAGTATATGTGGCAAAGACATCAATATTTTTTTGTAAAATCAAGAAATTGCTGCCCAACAATCATCACAATCGCCACATGAAGTCAATTTGATGACACCTTCCTGTGCAAAATACAGAGAAACGTTCAAAAGAACTTCTGCAGCAGCTGCATTATGCATGTTTTGATTAACCTGGGATGGTTTTGAGGCTACTGCTTGTCTGCATTTTCACAGTGAGACCACTGTCTTTCATCGCTATCTCAGCTCGGGTCTCAGTGCTGTGTTGTGTCCACTCATCTTGAGAAATAAAAAAAAAAAAAAAATCAATGTTTTCTTTGAAACTTCTACAAGTGTCTTGGTCATTGAAAGGGCAGGATTGGAGCACCTTGCAGGCTCACAGGCCTTACGTTTGACACTCCAGGTCTAACCACATAGTGATATTATGATAATACAAATTTTCAGTAATTTTTCAAAACACTGCTCAAACTTCAGATTACTCAGATTACTCCAGATTTTGATTGTATAACCTTTCTCATCAGAAACCATTTGTGGAGCCTATTTTTTTTTATGGTTTTGATTACCCGTGTTCAATATTTTGCACACTGCACACCCCTCTTGCGCTGCTTCAAATTTTCAATATTAATTCCTGCAGGCGGTAACACTCTCAAAGGAGGAGAAGTGGATTGGATATTACAAGTTGCAGACTTTATCTCCCAAAGGAGTAAACAATAATGTTCTACGGCAGGCCGTGCAGTAATACATTTAGTCATAAATACTGGGATCGACTCAACTTACTTACACAGCACTTAGGATGTGTCAGTAAGTTTTAAAAACTTTGAATAAATTATATAAGCTGTACAGCAGAGAGACGAGCAGAGCACACATCCCATCATTTAGGAGTGGGGTAATACCTGTTCCTAAGTGTACAAATGAGAGGAAGTGTCTGTTTAGGTTCATATCTCTGAATAACGGATTTAAAATGAATGCGTGACAGAACAACGAAGTCTGAAACCAAGGCTGCTCAATAGTGACTCCATCAGTAGGCAGCAGATCACATTCATGCTGAGAGAAAAGATAATTCCACAAGGGTTTAGGAGAGTGTGGAAAGACTGAATATACGTCCAAAGGATGAATAAAAGTGTGTGTTGAGATGCATCCCTACATTTGTATGCTTGGTGGTCTGACTGAGGGCATTAAGGATGGTCTCCAGGGGCTCTTCCAGCTGCCGTCTTTCCTCGGGGCTGTGTGTCAGGGGCAGACAGGCGTTCCAGTAATGCCTGGCAGTTGTGGCACACAATGCCGGATTGTCAGCCTTCTCCGCAAAGCTGTGGACAAACGCAGGAAGCGGTGAAAGTCGGGAGGGTACCCAACAGAGGGAAAGAGAGAACAGAGGAGGAGTACCTGACACTGGAGAGCAGCACCTTCATGGCCTCTCTATAAGCGTGCAGATCTCCACGGGACTCGTGCACCAAACTCTGCCCTCTCAGACAGGCTGCAGTGCTCAGCAGCTCATTCACCGCCGTCACACTGTACCTGAAGGTGTGAGGAAATGCATCAACAGCTGACCGACGATTCAGAGCCACAGAGACAGGATCAAAGCAGCTGACGGGGAAGAACTTACCAGCTATAAAGTTACATCAATATCTGAATACCAAAACATCCTCTGTTGTTTCAAAAGTAAATGGTTTTGTACTTCAGTCTTAACTGGACATTTTTCACATAAAATCATATAGAACCAATGCCACTTACATAAAAGCCTTAACGGCAGATTCACACATTGGTCTTGTATTCAGTACTTTTCCTTCTCATCCTGTCCGGTTGTGTTGAATGTGTTTTTGCTGTTGCATTAAGAAGATTTTGTTGGTGGTGTATCCTCACACCAATCTATCATGACTGCTTTCTTGTTCACAACTAACAATATTTGAACCAGATATCTGTCATTCTGTGGGACTGCGCCTTCTCGGATTTGACACAGATATAAGACCAAACAGCTCCTGGGGAGTTTAGATGCAAATAATTGTCATAAAGCTTCTTACATCTCTAAAGTGAAACCTGGAATTTCTATTTTTGTTGTAAAATTCAAGCTGGGAAACTGCATGCAAAAAACACAGTGCAGTACTCTTGAATATGCACAAGATGTCACCTCCACCACAGACAGCTTTTAGTAGAGCAGGCAGCCATCTCCAGAAAATACCTGTGTGGTTTTACTTAAAACACACACACACACACACACACACACACACACACACACACACACACACACACACACACACACACACACACCTATTCACATTCTGGCCTGTTTTTCAGAAGGCAGCTCGACTCAGGCATTTCAAAAAGCGCCCTGGTTGTTTTTATCCCAGTGTAATCAGCTGACTGCACTCACAAAGCGCAGGCCGCGCTGCCGAGGCTCCTCAGCGCCGCTTCCTCCAGCTGCAGAGCGGTCTGGGTGCAGCTCAGCACCAGGCTGTGCTCCTTGACACGGTGGCAGGAGGCGGCCAGCTGGCACCACACCTGCAGCTCCACCGCCGCGTCGCACCAGCTGCACGCCGACGCCATGCTCACCAGCTTCAGGTGAGGACGGGGAAACGGGGAAGGAGGCGAGAGGACGATGGGAACATGGAGAAGAAAAGGGGGAGGGAGCGAGAGAAAGACAGGACACGGGGGGAGACGAGCAGACATTGAAAAATCCATGGAGGGAATTAGCGAACCGCAGGAGGAGACAAACAGGAGATACAATGGAAATCAGGACATGTAGGCAAGAGAAAAAGACAAGAGGAAAGAATAAAGAGAGACAGAACCGAGGGGATCAAGAAAATACGTAGGGTGTGAAGGTGTGGAAAATGAAAGAAGAGGCAGGGGGGGGTGAGTAATTAGGAGAGAAAGAGGGTGTGATGAGTGATGGAAAAGGAGAACAGCAGATCAGATCCAGAAGAAGAAAGGATAAGCAGAGTGGAGGAGAGGATGGGGCGAATCAAAATGAGCAGATTGAAAGTGAGAGAGGAGGACCAAGGGCAGAAGAAAGGATGAGAGGCAGAGTGAAAGAAGATATAGGGGTAGTGGGGAAAAAAAAAAAAGCCAAAGGGGCAGACTGTCAGAAAGAGCAATTCTCCATGGGAAAGAAAGGCACAGTGCACTTCATGACAGAAAAATGTCTCATCAGCATAATTCAACTAAAGCGTGATGATCAAGGGCTGCGTGGGATTTTTTTTTGCAATATATTGACACATGATGAGATGCAGACGGGCTCGGCGGGTCAGCTTGGCATCTGCTGTTGCCATCTGGGCATTGGCGACTGGAGGGAAAACATGGACGGGGAGCCGCATACCGTGGAGAGGCTGGGAGTGGAGGACTCCATCTGCCTGGGGTCCCTGTTGCACTGGAACATCTCCACTCCGACCAGCACGCGCATCGCCGCCGACTCGTCCTCGCTCTCGCTCTGCCAAACACAGACAGGGCAGGACGGGCTACTGTACGCTCCTTTTGAGTGCAGCGCCAGTCCCTTAAGTTTAATTATGAGACGAATACACAGACGCACGTATTGCTGTCTGCTTATAAATTATACATGAGCGTGAAGTCAGAATATCTCCATATCGTCTGTGTCCCAAATGCTGCAGAGATGGCCTTGTTGATAATGTATGACTTCCCATTGTGTGGAAAATGAGTTGATGAATGATTTATTGATTGCAATTAGAGATGAGCCCCATTCATGTTAACGCCGCGTTTCTTAATTGGTATTGCAAGAAACAAATCTCATCAAGCTGTGACTCCGTGAGCGCCGGGCTGAAGGAGGTCATGCGGGGCAGGATGTTCTGGGCTGCTGATTGGTGGCAGGATTACGGTAAGTAATCATAACAGGGCTATTTAACTGACTAACTGAATAAGTGCCGTCTCCACATTTCCGTCCCACTGTGAAGTGCCGCAATCAGCAAGTGTAGCGACGACTTGACGAAGGAAGATATAATGCTGTAATATTTAGAGGGGGGAAGCCAGTGCTGGGATTAATAAAGTGATGTGTTACTGGAACACCTATGAATACTAATGCATTTGTACATTATCATAAAGTTAAAGTGTGAATGTTCCATGTGCGCATCTGTCTTCATAAAAAAAAACCCCATAGTATCCATTCACACACTAACTATATAATTTTCAGCCGTTTACATAGAAACGGACATTTTCAGAGCATTACAGTGTAGTGTGAAACTTTTAAGAAACAAAAAATAAGCAAAAACAACAGATTTTCATTTGAAACATTGTCATGCAAATGGAGCTTTAGTCTGTCTTCACAGCCACTGTGACATATAAGATGCATAAGCAGCTCTAAATACCTGTTAGCCTCCCTTCACGTGAGCGATCTTTCGCTGTTTACATGGTGTAATTTAATCCAGATGTTTTGTTGCAGCTTATAAATGTGTTTCTTTGCATCCTCCTCATGGCGGCACAATCAGCTGAACTATTTAGAATTAAAAAAATGACTTAAGGACCAAAACAACATGTGTGCACCACAGCTGGACTTCCAACTAACCCACGCAACTGCAGCTGATCCGCACAGTGTTGACAGCTCAACTGATGCGACGACGCATCAATGTGGACATGAAGACAACATCCTAACTGACATCAACTTCGCAGACATGTCACTAATCATAAGTCCATTGCACCACAACTACACTTTAGATGGACGATGAGCAGATGGCCATAGTGCTGCATACATTATGAACATGACATGACTGGAGTGTGGCATCGAGCCAGGAAGCTGTCTCTGTCGTATTAACACTCCCCCACATACCAAATACTTTGTTGTGTAATAAAAAGCTTTCCAATTAGCTGTTCTTCTCTTAATATAGATATAGAGAGATGACAATCCCTTGAAGTAAAAATTAAAGTAATTGTGCAGCAGGGGATGAAAATAGCTGTACTGTACTTCTTAATCATTCTTGTTACATCAAAAAGACACGCAGAACTTCAAGGTTTGAACACTTAGATGGTTCTATTACAGCTTAGCCCCATTCTTTTATAAAAAGCCTCTGTAAAATGCATTCTATAAGTGAAAAATATTGCATACAACTGAAGAAAGTTTCCATTTTTGCCAGCACTCGGTGTCTAAATCAGTCTTTCAGTCTTCGGTGAACATTTCTCACTTCTCGAGTGTGAACTCTGAGAGTCAAGATCAACGTTTTTTTCTGTGGTGTCAGCTCATTCGATGGTGACGTGCATGAGCAGGAACACAGGCTGCAGATCAATGAGGTAGCTGTAAAAGCTGCGTAAGTGTAATGAGGAAAATATTAAACTTTTTCCTGCAGTTGTGTTTTAGAAGAGCACAGATGGGGCGCGAGTTCTATCTGCATTCTTCTACTTACAGGCTACCGCTAGGACACAACTTTCCTCTTTGAATTATTCCATTTCTGAGAGACTAAAGAATCTTTTAAGGAAAAATATGTTTTAGTTCCACATATCTTCCGTCAGCCAAACACCTGGAAATTTCTGGAAACCTTTGCTTGTATTCCATTAATCCAAAATGAGCATAACCAAATTCCAGTTCATATAAAATTTCACAGCTCAACAAGTCCTAACAAAACACAACAGATCTACCTTCACTTCTCTGGTCACTAATCACATTAGAAAATTAAAAAAACATGTAAAAAATTTAGTGTTGAGCACATCTGTGAGTTTTTCAGTGGTAAAGACCCAAAATGTACCCAAAGGTCCTTTGGCAGATCTCGATTACTGAGATCCACGACTCAATTAAAAACTCCAGCTGTTGTTTGACATGAAGCATTTTGAAAATGGCTATCTGAATAAAGATATTTATTATGCAATTATTACGTTCTAGAACTCTAATTAACACATCTGTTTTTCCTTTAGTAAAGATGGGATTTTATGACTCATATACTGTTGGAGACTCAAATACGGACGTCAGATCAAACGTTCATGAGCGCCTGTTTCTATAAAGGCACTGTGACGGACTGAGGACAAGTCCAAGGTGAGTCCTGCTTTCAGCCACAGTTGGCTGGGATAGCAGCTCCCTGCTATCCTGAAGAGGACAGAGGAGGGATGGATCTAAAATATAAAAACCAACTAGTTGTCTTCCAATAACCCTGCAGGTTGGATGGAGCTTAAAAAATGAAAATTCCATTCATGGGTGAAGAGGAGCTTTCTAAATATGCCAGGATGAGATGAACAGATGCTGCTTATTAGTGATGTAAATATCATTATGACCAGAAAACATACATCCTTGCTGTCCACACTGATCCCAGATCTGAACAGTAAAGTCAAATAATTGGACTTATGGAAAACTACCGGGTGTGTCATGAGGGACTTCTGCCTTTGTGGCTTTCTGTTGGACTCTGCAGCAGCTTCCTCCAGTGACCCATTAGTGCAGCGAACTCCCTCAGGATCCTGCACCATCACCATGAAGCAGGGCTGACTAATGGGTGCTTGTAGATGAATTATGCCCCATAGAGTCCATTTTACATCACTTGGGTCTTTGGAAGGACTACTGCAACAGCTGTTATTCTGATAGATGCTTTTGCTTGTCTGTTCTCTATTTTTGAATAATGGCTTCAAATAGGAACAAAACTTTGCATATATTGGCACTGATGTGTACTATTAGCTACAGATCTATTCTTAACTGAATAAATACTTAGAGATCAGAAAGTCAGTTAAATCGTTGCAGAAACTTTTGAAATGACGGAGAGAGAAGTACCTCATCTTTCAGCACGTCCAGCTTTGAACCAATCTGCTGCTGCAGGAGTCTCTTGATCTGCACCCATGTGGCCAGCACCTGCTTTCTTGCAGCCAGGGGGACGGCCTCCCCAGGACCGTGGCATGTGGACAGACGAAGGGCGTGCTCACACAGCTAAGCAGGGGGAAACAATGGAAAATTAGTTTGCATGTTGTGGACTAGTTAAAGCTCAATCAGATCTGAAGCGGGTGGGAGAAATAAAAAAACATTGATCATTAAAATGCAACAAGGGCAAGTATTGGTTTGGTTTAGTGCAAAGAGACATGACTGCATATGAAAAAAATATTTGAAAACCTCTCTGAATAACCTGCAAATTTTTGAGAGAAATAAGTGAAATTTCAGCTTTATTACACATTTTACAATCCTGCTGCAAAACAAGGTGAAATGTCAGGAAAAACACATCCTGCATTTCAGGCCATGTTTTCCATTTGGACTGCGTTTCGATCGACAGTAGACCAAAAAGCAACATTGTGGATTGGACAATTTATACTATACAATGTCGTCATGTCTGCTGAAACAGCTAACAGGACACATTATGAGCAGCAGTTACTTTAATGGGAACTTTTCAGTTATTCAGTTCAAGAAGAGTCCACAGTGGAATACGCTGTAGCTTTATCTTAAGACATCCACATAGTCTACATGGTTGGGATCAAAGTGGACTACTATACAGTATATAAGGGCAGGGCTCCGTACGGACTTGACTTTCTGCCCTCTGCAGCCCGTCAGATCATGCCTATATAAAGAGAGCAGAATCCAGCAACACTCTGAGGGAGAAAGTCCATCTGACCCTGTTACTCTTGTTTATGAAAAATACATGAAAAAAAATAAGAAAAAACAAATAGGGGGACACAACGAAATTTAGTTAATAATTCACTGATAAAGTGTCTTTGATCTGAAGTTAGCGCAGATATTCAAGGCAGCTCCTTTGAGCAAAGAGAAAAAAGCAGATAAGCTGTAATTGGAAGACAAGTGACTGAGAGAATTACATGTTAAAAGCAGCACAGCGATAAAAAGTCCATGTGGAGAACTGCAGTACATGCTTGGTTGTAAATGCATGCATGACCGAGTGAATCCAAAGATTGCATAACAAAAAAGACTGATGTGGCCAAACATATGTCAGAATGTGGAATAAATGCTTCCCTAGCTTCAAACCCCTGAAATGTGTGTATCTACGCACACATATGGACCCTTAACAACCTCTGGTTGAATGGTTCTCGTGCTTGTTGAGTGCTCGACATCAAAGATGGTCTCCTTTACCTTTATGACTGTATTTTAAGGACTGACGTTAAATTAGAGATAAAAACAGGAAAGAAATGTAAAGCCCAAAACCAGAAAAATGAATCTACTGACTGAAATAGAGAGAGAGTTTACTAGTATCAAAGTAACATAACAATGCCTGTGCTATTCCTTCCTTAAAAAAAAAAAAAAGAAAAGGAAAGTTAGAAGAAAGCAATCACAATCTAAGCTGTCGTTTTTAGGACTCAGAATTTAAATTTGAATGTGTTGAAGCTTTCAGAAAGTTGACGGTGTGTAAATGGTCCCATACATAATATTAGTTGTGTAATGTCTCTGCACACACACGCGTGCACAAACACACACACACACACACACACACACACACACACACACACACACACACACACACACACACACACAGAGACACACACACACACACAGACACACACACACACACACACACACACACACACACACACACACACACACACACACAGAGACACACACACACACAGACACACACACACACACACACACACACACACACACACACACACACACACACACAAAAGATTACAATTTTGAGTTTCTGGACACGTCTTGCAAAAGATTCAGCAAAGTGCATTCAGAGATTATACACGCACTCCTCAACACACTCTGTTCGGCTCGTTGCTGAGATTCCAATCAGTTCTTAAGCTTTTGGGGCCGGGATTTCACACATTGTTTTCACAGAACAAAGATCAGAAAGTGTAAAGAAAAAGAAAGCTCCAACGCCCCCGTCACTCTTGAGAGGGAGCTGACTGAAGGCTAATCAACTGCTCCCACATTACCCGTCTATGAAATCAACAAGACTCAGGGCTAAACCTGCTTTGATCACTGGTGGTGTTAAACAGGTGGTTCCTCAAGCTGTGGTGGATTCATGTGACCTGATGCCAGGATGCTTCAAACCTCAAAGAAAGTGTTTAATCTTCTGGTCTTAACCTCACCAGCGTATATCCTGTATCGATTATTCCACACAAGTAACTGGTTCTGTTTGAAGTCAGTTTGGCATAAAATTAGGCCTTTTATATATGTGCTTCCCAGGACCCCCCGTCTGCTGGGGTTTGGAGGGGTGGTCTGCAAACTTTCCCAGAGACAATCCGAGTCGCAAAAAAAAAACAAAAAAACAAAAAAACTGTTAACGACTCTTTACATTCTCATGTAAATACTGTTCGGATTCAACAAATTAGCTTTGCAAATGAATACTGATGGAAAGAGTTTTAATATAAATATATGGACGGGGAGGCATTGGAATGCATATGTGTATTCATGTGTGGAGGCTGGAAGTTAATTCACTGTGACAAAGGAATCTTTCATCCTTGGTTATGACCACACACCAGTCTATGTCGGAGGGAATTTATGTAAAAATATGGTTATATACGAGGTGACAGGGAGGTTGTGTACACAGGCTGATGACACTGAGCGTAGATGTTCTTCAAGAACAGCCATTTCCAAACAGCGCAGTCTGCATGAAACTTTTCTCATACATACTTCAGTGCTGATACGAATAATAAAACGAGTTTATTAATATATCAAATGCATGCATATTCTCTTTTTTTCCCTCTCCACTTGCATGGCATACCTCCAATGCTTTGCGGACATCCTGCAGGGCAGCGGGGTCCAGGAAAGCCCCGTGGACGCTGGCAGCCTTCTCCATCCCCTTCTCACCTCTGCTTTTGCCCTTGTCTGCTGCTGGAGCTGCTGGAGCTGCCTCGGCGCTGTCTGGTCCAGACAGAGGCTGGATCAGCCCCCGGGCCACGGCGTCGCACAGCAACACAAACAGAGCACGGTTCCTAAAGAAGGCAACACAATGAATCCTCCAAACTGACATTATCTGGGATAACAACAGAAAATTGGGCTGGAAGGCCCAACGTCTTAGTCTAGGCTATTTCCTAAATTAGAAACCCTTTTTCTCCACAGATTTGGACAGAAAATATATGTTTGCCTGACTGTGCTGTCACAAGGATGCTGCTGCATCTCAATATTTACACAATTATCGCTGCGTCCACGGAGAGTTCGGTTTGTTTTGAGAAACATTGACTGCGTATTTTCAGAGCCCAACCCCCTCCAAAAAAAAAAAAAAAAAAAAAAAAAAAAAAAGAGTATATATTGAATTGCTTTTCTATTCTGTGGGTGAGCTAAAGAGTTTTTAATGCATCTGGATGTATTCTTCAGGAGTCAACTATGACTGCCTGAAAAGAGTTTGTTTTGATCGGATATTGCTATTATCAGCTGAAATTTTTCAATTTACAAGTCTCACCTGCATTGACGGGGTCTGTATACACATGGGTCCTCTGAGAGAGCATAAAATGACGGCTGGTCTGATGAAACTCACTCGAAACCCGAGGAACATTTTAAAGTATGTGTAGTCATCACTCTCTGGCTTCTCAAATGCTGAGGTTTGTGAATAATGGCTGACGACTGATGAAAGCTGACATCAACAGCAAGATCACAAAAGTATTTTTAAAGTCGTCATCATTAGCGGAGGCCCTTTGAATTTTCTTTTTCTTTTTTATGCTTGATTTGAAAAAGATTAAAAAAAAAAAAAAAAACTTCAAAAACTCCAGGCCAATCACTAACAGCTGTGATAAAATGGAGTCGTAACACTGATGTAGTGACTCTGACCTACCCGGCGTGCTCGGTGTTTTGGAGCATCTCCAGCACTCTCTGGAAGGCGGGGATTAGGTGCTGGTGGTCCCCGGCTGCCAGCACGTGGCTATTATGGTTCCACAGGTAAATGGCTGCGTTGGCCACGACCCACGGCTCTCGGATCTGTGCACCAAGCTCCCCCGCTCGCAAGAAACTGGAGGTGGCCTGGGCAGACAGAGCCTGAATCCACTCTCTGCACAAACGCAGTATAGAATGGGATGATGGGGACAGAGATACATTGTGAGAGTTAGACTGAAGAGCAACTATCTGGTGTTTGTCATGAATAATTTAAAGATGCTGTAGGCAGGATTTTGCAAGTCAGTGCTAATTTTTCTGTGTTTTCTTTGGATTAAATGTTAGAGTATCCATTGATAATCCTTTAGGAGTGTAGTATAATTGCACTATCGCAAGGGCGCAGCATTTCCATCTGTTTCTGTTCTGAGCTGAAAAGGATTCTCGACCGCTTCAGGTATTTTTGACCAATCAGAAGAGCCCATTGCAAAAGTTGTCCTGCTCGTCGTTGTAAAGCCGTTGAGTGCTAGAGTCGGCAGGCATTGCGTCGCGTTCGCGCGCACGTTCTTATGGGAGGGGCTTAACTTGCGTAAGGGCGTGATGTCAGAGAAAACAGGACAGGAGAGACTGTGCTGGGTTTCAAATCGCCATCTTGCGAAGGTAATCCTGCCTACGGCACCTTTAACAAGAGGAAAGAGAGTCAAATGCTCAAAAAAAAAAAAAGGTTTTGTTAAACTCAGTTTAGGGAATGTGAAAACTTTCATGAGCTGACTGAAAAAACACAGTTCTGTTGTAAAAGAAAGGAGTCTCTATTTATGAGACACTTACAAGCACACTTGGATGCAAAGTAAAAACATATTTCTACAACATGACAGAGGAAACCAGCTAAATGCTAAATTAAATGTGTCAGGTTAAATCTGTGCATAATGTGCCCCCCCCCCCCCCCCCCGGCCAAATGCCTGTGGTTATTAAAATTAGTGAAAAATACAGTGATGTAAGGTCAAAGCAGCTGACTGGGTGATCCACCACAGACACTTTTTCCATTGATCAGTATTGACTCAATCACTGTCACGACCCTTTAGTGCTAACCACAAAAACAATATTTTGGAGTCAAGAAATCCTGTTGACACAGGTTATTGAAGTCAATCTCTGAATAATATGTCTTTTTAATTAATTCATCAAAAATAACACAGAATTTTTTTATGTACATTGGTCTCCCAAGGAGACTGCAGTCTTATCTTTTAATTAACTCAAGAGTGAGTAAAAGGTATTTTCAGTTAATGTAACGAGAAATTTGTGGCTTTGTGAAATGGAACAACGGCTGTAATCCACTACAAAACACAGATTGATTTTTTTAGGGGTGAGGATTTGTGGTTACACTCTTCATTTGTGTTGAGAATTAATGTGAGGAAAACAAAAGCAATACTAATATTGTCTTCAGTCTAGCCACGGAGGTGTATAAACACAGAATTAAATAACACTATGGAACAGGGGTGCCAAACATAAGGTCTGTGGGCCAAAACTGGCTGGCAAGAGGCAGATTATTTGCTCTGCGCATGTGCTCCCTCAGACGTAGAGTCACGAAATGACGTGTGCAGAAAACAGGACGCAGGAATTAGGAAAGTCAACACCAAATCAAGCAGAAGAACTGGACGGTGGGTTGGAGAAACTTTTTAATAAAAATTCTGAGAGAGCAAAAACTCGAGAGTCGAGATGGCTGCAAATCGAGCAATGACAAGTTTTTGATGCAGCTCCCAGACAGACTACCAGCAAATTTAAACAGTGCGAGAACAATACGCTGTCTCGCGTTCTGTTGTCCAGCATGTGTGGGTATACTGTGTGCACACCTGTAAATGATCCAGGGTGAGTCTTCCTCTGGCACGTGTGGCTCTGCTGGGAGAACAGCAGGACTGTTGAGCCGCACGCCCTCCGCCAGCAGCTTCTGGATGGTGGCCTGAGAGAGACAGCATAGATTCATTTCTCAGCCTCCACAGATAATACCAGAGGTGACTTCCTGCTTTGACAGCTTCACAATAAAAGGAGAAGAGAAGACCTCCCACTACGGGGAATGACAGCCCATCGAGAGGCGTTAAAGCTCAGCTACGCAGATCAAAGAAGGAATCTTGAGCCTTTTACTGCAGTGCCAACTCAGGTGAGACAAGTGGAAGTGGCCTTCATCATCACATTCAGAGGACTGTTTCTTTTAAATGAATGAATCATTTTCCAGAGATAAAAAAAAGAGAAAAAAAAACAGGTAATGCTGTCATAGAACAAAGAGAGAGATACATGAGAGGGCCTGGAGGAGAGGCTACAGCATGTGTCAGTTTTTGGCAAGGTCGTGTCGTCGCTGCGGATCGTTTTCTCTATTTTCTTCAAAGTGCTGTCAAAGCTAACGTCTCTATAGACTTAAAGACTTTGTCCTGCCGGCTCGATGTGAAGAGGGATTACATGCTAGGACAAGCTCATGAGACAAACACAGCAATCTCTGACTCCCACCCATCAACAGCTGCTTCACAGGCTTGTTTAAAATGCCACAATGCATGTCTACCCTGGCAATATCTCAAAAGAGTGGCTCAGGCTGGAAAAAGAGCGAATTTTCCAGCAATCTTAAACTGTCCAGGAAGTGTGTGCGACCATGAAGACCTCATAAGAAAAATAAACGAATCCACGTAAACTTTGGAAAAATGCCTGTCAGCCCTTAAAATTTGACCTTAACCTTGCTGAATTATGCACATTAACATGAATAATGAGAAAGGGTCACAATAAAAGGCTGACAGCAGAAAGGCTTCGTGTCTCATCTGTGGAACACAATAAATTGCCGCAGTGTGTGCGTGTGACCCTCTTTCATAATCAAAACCGAGAAAATATGTTGTCGTCAGTAGAAATCACGCTCATCATTGCACATCAGAGATCTGAATCCACTTGGCTTCAGTTCTAATAGTCTGCAAACAAAATGTGCTTTCATGGACGGTGCTGTAATTAGACTTCAACAGATACTGAGACACGATTTTCACAGTGTTGAAAATCAGCAAAATTTAAAATATATGTTAAGTCTTTATATACAGTCAGCAAATGTTTAACATCTTCATAATTTTAATTTAACGTTATACTTTAAATTCAGAATTTAAAGTTTCAGAAAGTTCTCGGCAATGTGAATAAGGACGTGAGTGTTTCCAGAAAGTCCTGTTTTTTTGTTTTATTTTTTATTTCCATGGCGATGGTGCACAATCCAAGTAATTTTTGGGAGCCAGAAGCTCTGTTTACTTGGCGTTTTCAGTGAACATACACTGTTTTTGTGTTGTGGTTTCAGAAAAGATTTGTGTTTATGCGGCAACATTTTGAAAACGGTGTCCATTTACACGTAAAACGCAGAAACACTGAAAATGATGTAGCGTTCATGTAGGGCCACTAGTAGGTGCTGCTGTTTGTTTTGTAATGAAGCCACACACTGTACAACACTATAACAACACGCTATAAACATCAACAGTCCAACATAGAACGCTGGATTGCTATAATGTTGACTGTCAACTAAATCTTCGAAGCTCCAGGAGAATCTGGAGAATATGGGAGACATGACACTCTGGAGGAAACCGTTATTGTACATCTACTTGCACATGTGCAGAAGAACTATTGACGACAGCTGTGGTACGCATGCACGATAGCAGAGCAATGGTTTTTTTTATTTGTCTCAACCTTGAACACCAGAGCAATCTGATGGTTTTTTAAGTTCCAAACCTTGATTCCTTCCTGATTCCTGTCTAGTCTAAAGTATTGAAATGAGCGTTACATAATAAATCCAAATCTCCAAAAACAACATCACATCTTCCTGCTGAAATGATGGAATTTATACAATTAAAAACACCATTATCAAATTAAATAAATAATTAGTAAATTATATGCAAAATAATTAAATAAATTAATTAAAGAACCCATTATTAAACTATCTCCTCCATCAAATTCCATCCATCTCTTTCACTTAAAAACATTGTCAAGTGTTCGATGACTCAGTCTGCATTCGTGGATGCCTCCTACATCGACCGCTAATAGATATGCATGGGCAGCTAGATGAGGATCAACAGAAGCTCCAGTTTTGATTAGAGGTTCAATAAAACAATAATGTGTCTGCTAACAGTCTTAGTAGCTAACGAGGATGCCAATCAAATCTGGAAGACAAGACCTCTACGTTGAGAAATACATACATGCATATCAAACATCACTTTGACATCAATTAATCTGTGACGAAAAAAAAAGGTTGTTGATGAGAGGTACTTTCTGTCTTTCATTTCGGAGCTCCTGCACATTGAGGTTTTTTATCACTGTCCTTCTGAAATGACTTTACTTCAAAATGATCATGCAGGATGGCCTCACATGGAAAACCTAAAACCTGTATAAATCATTCATCACTGATGGTCTAGTCACTGATGTGAAGGGTCTCCATTCCCAGTGCACTAATGCACCCCCCCCACAACCTATGCTGGGTTTTGAACTGGTCACAAACAGCCAGCTTGAATGGTCTCTCTCGCTCTTCTTGAGCCTGGAGGACACAGCTTCCATGATTTTCAAAGAGAATTTTAAAACGGGATGGATTGGACCACAGGACACGTTCCTTCTTGGCTTCAATAGCATCTTAAAAGACCTCACAGCAAGAAATGATGGAGGCGCTTCAGTACTGCGTTATAGTTTTGTCATTGCTGTGCTTTAGCATGCGTCCAGTGATGAACTGAGTTCACAGCAGTAACTTTCAGGAGTGTCCTGAAGACCAGATTTCTACTCATTCGTGTTTGTTTTTGACTGAGGGAACAGCATTCGGGACAACGTTTAAATTATTTTCAGCGTTGTAGCTCAGGAGAGACTTTCCTGGATTCTCTTAAACTTTAAAGATAATATTTTCAACAGTATTATATACAGATTCAGTATTTCAGAATCTTCTGTCAAGGAAACTCAGCAGAGCTGTGAAACAGTGGATCAAGTTTTCTATTCTAATTTATCTTTGCATTAACCAACTCTTGTATCTTGTATCAAATTAACTCAATTGAAAAAAAATGTGTATAATATATTTAATGACGACAACCTTTGGTTCAACCAGACATCAGTGTGACTTGTAGTCATCCTTGAGGAAAGCGTTATCAGTGTATCCCTAATTTAAATTTTATCCAATGTCTGCAGACTTTCCAGTTGTACATAGAAGGAAAAGCTATAAGAACACACCTCTGCACTGATGAAGTGAATTTCAGCGAGGAGACGTAGCATGTTCACACAGTTCCGGGTTCCACTGCAGCTGGGAAGACATTCAGTGCAGCTTTCCCCCTCCGAACAGCTGCACTCTGCAGAATATCAACAAAGTCTGTGGTGGCAGTTCTCTCAGTCGTACTATATACTTCACTATCAGTGATTACAACTATAGCATACATGCCACACCTACAGTACATCAGATCTGTCGTCATAAAATGATTGATACATGGAGAATAAAATGATATTATCTTACAATTACAGCTTACATCCTCGGCTTCTCCTGACTGGGATTTGTTTTAATAAAGTCTAGAAGAGAATCAGGGTTGTTTCACTTCTTTTATTGTCAACCTGAGAATCATTCATCCTCTTACTGTCACTCTTGGAAATTTTCCATCTTCCATCATCGTAAAGCAAACAGAAGCGGCAAGCGGCCCGACACACGTCCCACACCTCCAGCTTCCTGGCTGTCTTTGAGAGCGTTGCCCACAGGTTGACCCTGAAAAGGCAGAGAAATCAAGACGACTCTCAGAAGGTCAAGTTCAGAGCAGGGACACGTACAAGACATATACAGTACCGTGTGTAGCATGTTTATTTGCAGGTTGATGAATAATAAATATGTACTCTCCACCCTCTCATATAACCATTAAGCCCTCCATTTCTGATGTGCACACTTTCTCAGAGTAATGACAGAGGTGTGCCATGAAAAGGAAGATGGAATAGAAAGGTTGCAAACTTCTGTAGTGACACAACAACTTTAACTGCACCAATAGATCAAACATTCATTACTATCTAACGCTCAGTAAAAGCAAGAAGTAATAAATTCATCTGGGCCATAAATGTCTGACGATATAGGCAATTTTCCAGCTGGGTTCTCGGAAAGAGCAGGAAATAACAAAATGTAAAAAAAAAAAAAAAAAACAAGAAAAAGGCATGAATCTACATGCATGCATTATGTAAATAAACACACCTCTCTGTGTCGTCTGCGTCAGCGCCTGGCCTGGCCAGGTGTCCATCTGCCTTCTGCACACATGTGGAGTGACGCTGAGCCTGTGCAGCAAGCCCAGCCACTGGTCTGCATCCAGCACCGCCTTCGGAAACTGGATAATGTAGGAACACCTCAAAGGTTATCAATACTGGAAAAAGCTTTTGCATTTATTATAAATAATAATGAATCACTAAATGTTTTGGGTTATTTAATGTAACACGGAATTTAATCTCTCTAATGCAGGATGCTTCGGGAAGGAAAAAGTGCCATAATAAACTTTACATTTAAACTGAGAAGTTTTTCTTTGTTGTGGCGCAGAGTGTAGCTGATTCTTACTGAAATGCATCAAGGCTCTTTAAGAATTTGTGCCTGTTAACAATGTCAAAAATTGTAGCTACACACCTCTCATCGACAAACATCTGAGGAAGAATGCAAAATTGCAACAGCGTTACACGTTGCAATTAATTCACTGTTGTGGGCTCAGGGGTTATCTCGTGTTTCAGCTTTGAAGCTCAGAGCACAGTGATTAAGTGTCTTCGTCTGGAGGGGAGGCCCGAGGTTCAAGAACAAAGCCAGACAGATGCCTCCAGGGAGCGAAGCTTTTAACCCTGTGGCTGCAGCAGCAGCACTCTGAGGAGCTGTCAGAGGCCAGTTCTTCTCTGGGTCATTAGAACGGCTGCATGTTCATTCCAGTTCATGGACCAGGGAGCCTGAGATCAAAACATCTCCCGGTGCACGGGCCCGACCGGTGTGGCCAGTCGATGGGGCTTCAATGTGAGCAACACTCCAATGAACTCTCAGTTTCTCTGAGGAATTGGGCACAACTTAAAACGCTACTAAGAAAGGTTCAAAGGTGGAGGCTGAGTGCAGCTGCTGCAGCCCTTTAGGTGCTCCTCAGGGCTTATTTAGCATTGACCAGTGTCACTCTGACACTGGCAAACAGCGAAAAGTCGCGATGCCCTTAAAAATTCTATATGTGGCACAGTTCATAACCCAAGATAAATGTTTGATTATTCAGATGTATATCTCCCCGGTCTGTTGGCCTTTTTTGTTTTCATTATTAATGCAAAGGACTCATTAAATGAACTTCAAAGAAAATACAGAAATAATAATAGAAAGGGAGCGAGCCACGCCGACAGGCTCACAGAGCACTGAGAGAGGAGGCAGAGAGCGAGCGAGTGGAACAAATGGGGAGTTAAAGACTGGAGAAGGTAGAGAGAGGAAGAAGGCGTACAGTGTGAATGCACTTCTTAATAGCTTAAAAGGGTGCATCGTGGGTATTTCACAGTTGACCTAACGTTAAAGTCAACTTCAAGTGAAGTGATCGCTTCCCACAAATAATTCATTTACCAGACAGATCCTTCAGTGCACTTGTAACTCTGAAGCATAAACTGTTGAGTGGGACAGCTGCATTCAACCTCAAGTGTCTAGCTCTGATCCAGATGTGTCAAAAGTATGGTCTGTGGGCCAGAAGTGGCCTGTCAGAGATTCCAGTTTGCCCGCAAAATGTGAAGATTTAAAAAGTGTAATAAAAATCCACCATAATCTTTAAACTGTAAAGCACATGAAGGAGAATATTGTAGAAATGACTGTTCTTTGTTCAAATTCCAGGTTTGTCATGTTTTGTAAACTGGTAGCTGATTAAATGTGAACTATGTAAATATACATTTTATAATTTGCTGACTCAAACAAAGAGAGATGTAGAGTTCGAGGTAATCATACAATATACTGCTACTGTTCATTCGTATGGTTCACTTTAGATCACTATAAGTGCAACGGTGCAAAGAAAGTAAGAGACATGATTCAGGCAATAACAAACAGAAATTTGTACTTTGCGATGTGTCGTCTGCATCCAGAACCATCTGAAAGTCGTCGGGAGCCAAAAGGAGCCCTGCAGCGACCAGCATGGGACGACTGTTTGCTCTGTCTTCAGGCTGCATCTCTTTGATCTGAAACATACATGAGGAAGATGACAGCGTCAGCATTTCACCTTCTCCCTTCAAACCTGATAATGAAGCAACAATTCAGTTCTTGGGGACAGGTTTCCCATTGCTTTCACTGCGATCGTTACCAATACGGATGTGTTCAATAAAAAGCCCCGTCCCTCTGCGGCTTAAATGCTGCTGTCTAACACCGTGTGATATTAAGCAGTGTGACACAGAAGAAGACCTGCTGCATCAGCATTAAGGCTTGATCTTCGACGCGGGAGGGTGTTTGGTACACGGTCTGTCTGAGCTCTGAGACGCGCAGAGCTGACGACAGGCGCTCTCGCAGGGCGCCGTTATCCAGCAGCAGGGCTTTCCGGAGGTGAGTCGAAGAGGCCTCGAGGCGCCCCTCCTCCTCCTCAATCACTGCAAGCTCCAAGTGGACGTGACAGCGCATCTCCAGGAACATGCTGGAAAAGTCACACAGACAACAAATCTACTGTACACTCTGAAGGAGCAGAACTCAGCGGGCTCGCTGTACCATGATAATGACATTCACTTGAAAAATACCTTAAGATTTGCTCTTTATGAAGATAAAGTTGAAGAAAAATGTGAAATGTCAGTGTTTATGACAATAACATTTAGTATGTTAAGCTAAAACTAATGCTAACATGTTAAAACATGTTAAAGTAATGCACACGAAATTCATTAACTTAGAGGTTATTTAAAGCCACACGTGCATGTATGCACAAACACACACTCATGCATACTTTTCACTACTGAAGTTTATTTAATCTATTTAATTTGTCACTGATGCATAAATTAATTATTTTGGGAAAATATGTATTTCATTAAAAAGTTGATAGTTTCACTATAATCACAGCTAATTTGCTAAAAATAAAACATATTTAGAATTTGCTTTGTTGTTTGGCCAAATTGGAGCCTCTTGCAGGCCGATTTTGGCCCACGCCTTTGAGTAACAGTGTTTAATCAAAGCACAACCTCTTTTCTGTCAATTATAGCTGCAGCCAATGTCAAATATATTTAATCCCATACATGATCCAGGATGCTCTGAGACATACAAACAAAATCATGTGTCGGGGGCAAATGCAGAAAGCTTTGTAGAAACCTTTGCATGTTTTCGAGAGCGCCGGCCAGCCGCAGCAGAGGCTGCTTGACACGTTTCCTCAGGTTGTGCTGCAGCAGGGGCAGGCAGAGGGCCCACTGCGTGGCACACACTGCCTGCACCGCCTGGGGGGGCCCCTCCCTCAGCGCAGTCTGCAGCCACTGATCCAACCTGCCCACCTCCTTCAGACGGGCCTGCGGGACCACAGCAGCAGATTGGGAATGTCTCCTGTAGCAGCGACACCACAACACTTACATCGCTTGGCGAGTAGGCTTGGATTAAAGCGGAAGACGCATCTCGGTGCCAATTGCTTGAATGTGACAGTTTTCACACTGCGGTACAAAATAAGATTACATGATTTCCTCCAGCGTGTTTGGTGCTTACACAGGAAAAACTTCAGGAAAATCTAAAGAAATTTGGGTAATTCCTTCAAACTTATGTGCCATTTGTAAAACAGGTGAAGAGCATCTGAATGGCCAACGCCTGTGTCCCCTCAATTATTACTGGTGTAAAGTCAGTATAACATAAAGAGGATGTAAGACTGAACGTTTTCTACATGATTTACGTTGCAGAGAAAAACTGAAATAAATGATGACTAAAAGTGTGTTCTTTTTTAATCATTTTGAGGCCGTGCCCTCCCTATGTTCAATTCCCTAGGCGAGGGGCGTCAAAACATTTCAGTCCATGGGCCACAGACAACCCAATGTCTGCTACAATCTTAACATGACACCAATTTTAATGACACCTTCCAGAGCAAAATACAGAAAAATGCCCAAAAAACTTCTTGTACACAGATTTTTACAAACTCGCACTAACAACACGGTTTTGAACAGTGAGGAAGCCATCTTTCAGGGCAGCATCGCCGATATCTCAGCTCGGGTCTCAGTGTTGTGTTTTGTCACTTTACTCGTTGCTAAAAAAATTTGCTAAAAACCGGTATTTCCGCTGATATTTTTACTATTCTCTTGTTGGCTTGGCGAGGCGATTTAGAGCCAAATGCCTGCTCTCGATCTCCCTGTGTTGTGAATGGCAGCAGCGTTTGAGGCATTCTGTTTGAGTACAAACAGCTTCTTGGATCAACTGCCTGCAAACAAAACTGTAATTCCACAAAATATTAGCAAACAGTTAATGGAGCGACTGCCAAAGGCTTCGCTGCTTGCAGTGACGCCTGTGGTGAAGCACACGGCTCATATTTGACACAGATCACCTCCACGCTGGCTTTGGAGTAGTCGCTCATCTTCGCGTCCTTCTTCAGGAGGTTGAGTTCACAGTTGACACATTCCATTATTATGCGTTGGTCGGCGCTCTAAAACGGCAAACAGAATATCAAAAGTCTGTGTTCAGCAGTGCATTGAGGAAAGTATGAAAAATCTCCTCATTAGTTTTGGACTTTGTTTATAACAATTCAATTCAATCTGTATACAATAGTCATTCTCAGGTACTTTTACAGAGAAAAATGCAAAAAATTCCACATGAACAAGCCTAACTGACGAAGGAAATGAGAAACAGGGAGAAATATTTGCAGAACCATGGGTTTATGAATTTAACACATTCATCTGAATGGGACAGAGAATCACTAGCCCTTCCCGAACCAGGGTTTGAATCGCCACCCATCCTTTCCTCTCCTTCTATCCTTAACCCCAACTGGACCTGCAGGCAGTCTCCTCCTCTGGGTCTGGTTCTGCAGGTTTCTTCCTATTAAAAAGGGGTTTACTCGTTCCACCGTCTCCTCTGTTTGCTCATGTGGAATTGTTTTTTTTTTTCTCTTTCTCTCCCTCCGTGCCTTGAAATGACAGTGTTGTATTTGGCACCATAGAAATGAAACTGAATTGAACTCAACCATGTTATCCTCTCATGCAACCTTCTCAGGTGTAAGAAGTAAACATGGGGTAAAGAACTAAACACTTTCAGTCAAATTAAGAACACACTGTTGGAAGTGAAATGCTCAGTCTTTTCAGTTCTTCAGTAATTAATCTGACGTGATGTCTGGCAGTGTCTGTCTATGAGTAAATGTCAAATTCTCTAAGAATATGTGTGTGTGCGTCTGTATGTGTGTGTGTACAGGATGTACAGTTCTTGCTCGTGCGATTACTGCCTGGGCTTTTAAAGAGAATATCGGACACTCACAGCCTCTCCCACCGACTTGAGCTCTTTCAAACAGTCGGCAGCGACTTTCTGATGCTTGACTTGCAAGGCCAGCAGAGCCAGCTCCAGGAGGAAGGCAACTCTGCAAATCCCAGATAAAACATAATTTATACAATTCACAGCCCCTCAGTACAGTAATCTGAGCTGCGTGCTGCCCTTGGGATCTCCATATGTGGGTTTATAGTGCCAGGAGGTTTTAAGGAAGAGGGACGCAGCAGCGGCGAGTAATCTTGTAGGCGATTTGACTGGGACACTTTGGGTCACGGACCTGTGGGGTGGCTGCATGGGTGAGGGACACTGTGGACTGCTCGACGTCGCAGGCGCGCCGGGCATTCTGGTACGAACCAGCAGCAGATCGAAAATCTCCTCAAGCTCAGCAGAATCTGCCTCTGTCAGCACATTCCTGTTGCGAACATCAGGGGGAACAAAAAAAATCAACAATGAGCTTTACCGTACATATATGTGCTCCTCTGAGACTGCGCCTGCATCTGTGTTTCTCCAATTGCTCCAGTCAGAGCAGAGCAGAGCAGAAACCTCAGGCTAAATAACCTATATGCTGTGGAGGATGCCCGGGTCAGGCTGACTCACGCTGTACCACCATCAGGAGCTCTGACTGTTGGAGCATGAAGGCAAGGTTGGGGGCTGGGTGTGTGCTGGAGTGGCACACCAAAACACATGGTCTTATACCATCAATGTATGCAGGCAAGCAGGCAGAAAAAGGCCACTGTGACATGGCAGAGGCCAGGCTGGGTGCCAGCTTGAATGCTGACCTATTGACCTCAGTTTAACTTCTACAACAAAAAACACTATAGACTACATTACAAGTCCTAAATGTGAAGAAAAATCAACAAAATACAACTGAATTTTAGGCAAATGCAAGAATAACAGGCCTTCAAAAAACAAAAAACATACAAGCAGTCACATTCAAATAAAGTCTTGCCTACTCAGATATTAAAAAAAAAGAAAAAAAAAACACTATGAAAGCAGATCAAGAACTTCCTTTTTGTGGACAACTTGCAGTTATGGTGTTTACCGCAGCCGAACATTTATAGAACAGGCTTTTCACTGTGACAGCACAAAAACAATGTCTGCAGCATAAACCAGCAGAAAAAAGACTGACATCTGCATAATTCCACAAAGACACATTCCTTACTTTTTGAGTTCTTGCAGTTTGTACATGACCGTTAATTCACTGTTCTGCCTGCTCCTTTCGAGGAGGACGCCACTCTCTGACAGCTTGTGTTGTACCTGACAAGAAAAAGTAAGAAAATACAAGAAATCACACAGGCAGTGTCGTGCAAGGCACTGAATATAGTTATTTACGTCTTCATATATTACGGAGATACACGCTACTTAGTTCCTTTCAATTAGGATTTCTTACAAATCAATCGCCTGATAGTTTGATAGTTTTATTGGATGAATGTTAATTCTTTGGCATGAAGAGGCAACATTAGTAGTAGGAAGATTAATGCTGCTGTTGAGCAAAACCATTTTTCGTCATTTTCCTCCTGAAGTATCTAGGACCTGGTGATTTCACCGTTCACTTACACTACATTCTCTCTGAAGAGTAACAGCCAACAACAAGAATCAGCAACATCTGAGACAAACTACCAATATGCCCTTAATATGCTGTTAATGGGGGGAACCAGCATTACTTCAAGGCCTCAAATACATCACAGCACTTGAGTTCTTACCCAAGCAGCTTTATGGCTTAATATCAACATAATCATGTCACATATATAATGCATACTCTGCCATGGTCTTTCTACTATGTGCTTGTGGGTTACAGTTCAGTCCTAACAAGCTCACACAGACTTCAGCAAATTGAACAGTCTTACTAGTTTTATAATTGCTAAGTAGAAGCAAGTCTTTATTAATGCACTATTGGAAATAAGTATTAGCACACTGACTTTCTGTCACCCGGCGGTTAAATTAGATTTTTGGGCTGATTCAAAGACCAGTTTGATCAGTCCGTATTCCAGTACATCAGGATTTTCCCATCCTGCTTGAAGATTGTAGAGATTCTACATGACCTTTTAAAGTCAGCGGACTGTCACAGATTGTGATTTTGCTGAGAATGGAGATCTTCATAAACAACCAAACATCAGAGAAGAGAGTATACTGCATGGGGAAATCAATGTTCTGGACTTCCTCTGAACAGCTCAGCTAAACGCCGTACAGCAGGGTTTTATCGCAGTGTGGTAGGACGAGCCACAGCCCTGAAAGGTCAGGGAACAATTGCCACTCCCCTGCTCTGCTCTCAAACAGTCGGTATGATTCTCCTGAATTAAATGAGTTAACGCCCGGAGGATTTCTTCCTGTGGATGCCAGCTGGATGCTGTGACTGAGATGTGGCCTCGGATGGTGTTGTCCAACTGTTGGATTGAATTTCGTTTGCCAGTAGCAATAATAAACCCATGTCTTTAATCACAGGGAGAAGCTTCTTCTTTTTTTCCCTTCCACAGATCCTTGATCACATTGATCACAAACAATTTAAATGAAAGTCCCTTCACCAGGCTTTGATGTGAAAGACAGAAAAACAACTGCTGTGTTTACAAAATGCCGTTTACCTGTATTTTAAAAAGTTGTGGATAGACTTGTGGAATATGTGACTTGATGAATTCTTCAGTAACTTTGGCAAAACTTGCAGCGTCCTCACGTTCCCCAGCGTCTACAAGACATTTGACCAGGTGTCTGTATAGAAAAAAAAACACAAAAACAGATATGGGGATGGAGCAGAGGTTGAAGATCACACTGCAAAAACATACAGATGAATGAAGTTACATTGGTCTAGTTACCAGCAGTAGCACAAATCAAGTTTCAGAAAAAGTTGGGACTATGTCCACATTCAAAATGGTACGCAGTGATTAGCCACCCATGTTTCATTGGTAACTCAGTGAGAAACACTATTATTCAGTGTCACTGTTACACTACTAAATCATCAAGTTTAGCGACAATGTCTTCCTTGAAAAACATGCTTTACATTAATGAACTTTTGGAATACCTTGGTCTTATTAAGATACCTTCCCCCAATCAGAGGACGTAATCTGCATAAAGTCATATTAAGAGCTCAATTCAATCCATGTTTATTTACTTACAAACAGACTGCATTAAAATAATCATCGTATATAACATCTGACGGAACGGGAAGGGTTGGAGGCGTGTAGCAGTTCAGAAAGGTGAAGCATTTTTACCTGAAACCCTGTGTAAACAGGGCCCGACTCGCTCTCACCCCAGGACTCAACATATTCTTTTATTTAAAACTATACTTTGAAAGGTTATTTTTTTACTAGCTGTTAGATGTATGATTTGTGTTGTTTGAGAGCCACGCTGCTGTTTGAAAGGGAGTTGTGAAAGAAAGCTATGCTCACTGACCCCTGTGTCTGATATGGATAATTATTGATCATGCTTTTTAATTTTCTGACCACATAAAGTTCATGATTGGCTTTTTTTGTCCTCTGAACAAAGAGAAAAAGTAACATTTGAGCTGGAAGTGTCAAGGGAGACCATGATTAAACAGCTTACATTAGAACAGCTTTTCCACTCTGTGGCCGAGAAAAAGGGAACCAATTAAGAGTGGAATCAGAAAACCAAGGTCATGAAAAAAAAAAGGATGCCTAATTAGTCCGCCACGGCGTCTATAAAAATCCAGCACTGTGCATAATAGCCGAGGGTAAGCAGAAGATCGTGTGCAGGGTCACTTGCATCATGAGTTCAGCCCTCCAGCTGTAGTCTTGGTCCTCCACCTCCTCCAGACTCTGCACCACCTGCCTGAGGGAGTGCACCAGGTGGAGGCACCGCCCCGGCTGCAGGAGAGGACGCACTGTTTGGAAATACAGCACCGACGCATTGAAAACCAGAGAGTGGTATCTGTAAGGCACAAACCACAAGCAAAAAAAAAATGTAAACAGAACACTGAATTATTGATATGGTACACATGCAAGCGATTTCATCTCTCAATTCAGGCCAAGTGTCAACTCTGTATGCACTGTGTACACTGTACAGATTAAGCATCGCCCAATGAGCCACGAGAGAGTGGGCCAAGTGAGTGTTGCTCGGTGGAATAAATGAACTTTATGAATTCAAGGCGTGGTTTGAGAGAAAACTGTGCAAACAGACTGTTTGAGTGCTGCTAATTTATTCACCAGAGAGCCTGCTGTGCATTAGTCTGGCCTGGATGTATTAGGATATGCAGTCTCTTTGGTGTTAATTGGGATAGCTCGTTCAGCCCTTTTATTGACAGGTTATGAGTTAATTAGCTCAAGGATTCCACGCCGATCGCAAGGAAAGGCGAAGGCAACCGTTCCGAAGGCTTCTTTTAAGATAAATACCACAAGGGTACTTAGCTTTTACAAATTATTCACAGATATTTATCACCCATTTACACCTTCTTGCAGTCAGCTGTTAAAATCAAGGGCAGAAGCCAGATGTGATCCACCCAATTATTAATTCAAAATGTGATGAGATAGACAACAGAATGGTGGAATGGTGTTTCCCATACTGTCAATTTACTGCGGTGGCACAAAGACTAGTAAAACAGAATAGTTATAATATTCTTTAAATTTAAACTTTAAAGTTTTTCTTTGTTGCGGTGGCATAGATGTGATGAAAATGTCTTTCATTTACTACAAACCCAATATGAGGCCAAGTTTAATGATACCTTCTTGTGCAAAACAAAGTGAAATATTTAATTTGTCATCTTCTTGGTAGCCTTGCGTTGACATTTTGTTTTGAATAAAGGAGGAAAAGAGTCACGATGTGTTCAAAATGCAATCACAGCCTACTTGGTGCTGGACAAACGAGCAACACTTCAAATACGCAAGGCAGCATATTCTCAGACCTCGACCCAGTGCTGCAGTGTGCAGGAAGCAATTTTCCAGGAGGCTCCAGCCACCCAAGCATCCCTTTCTCTCTCACTGGGGGTGAAATCTATCCCCCTCCGTGTGATTATAGATACTTCATTGAACAAAACCCATCGAATGAATGTCATTGCAATTCCACGTTATCGAAAGTGAAGGTCACATAATTAACTCCAGGATCACCAGCAGCAAATATAATGGGAGACTAAGAGTGGTTATGAGATTTAATATGAAATTTCAGTTTTAAAAGATTCTGTTGAAAGCTGTTGGGATCCAGAGGTAAGAAAAGGATTAATGGAGATGCTGAAGGGAGAGGCTTTTACTTTACAAGGAATATTTAATGCATTCAGGTCCGAATTTACTTTGTAAAAGCAAATTATCCTACAATTGTCTTTATCTTCATTACACTTACATTATATTAAGATGTGAAATTATCTAATGTAATGTTATTTCTTGTATTTAAGTTCAGGGGCCATCAACAGTCCAATTTCATCTGGAGTGGGCCGGCCCTGCAACATAGCACCATAAAAACATTTAAATTTAAACTTTTGTTTCTATCTTGTTGTGGCACAGAGAAGCAGGATGAAAATGCCTTGATTTTAAAAATCAAACAATAACAACTGAAGGGTCAATCTCGATACGAAATGAATTTTAATGGTATCTCCTGGTGCAAAAAACTGTAAAAAGTCCAAAACGTTTCTTCTATAGCTTTTGTATTATTTGTGTTTTTACAAACTCATAGCATGACTTTGAGGAAAATACTAGTTTGTTAACAGTGAGGCAGCTGCCTTTCAGGGCAGCATCGTCAATATCTCAGCTCTGGTCTTAGTGTTGTGTTCTGCCTAAAACTCTTATGAAATGTATTTTAAAAATCCGTGCTTTCTTTCAAAAATTCTTAGGTAACTTGGTGGTTTGGCACGCTGGGTTGGATTCTGGTCTATCACAGCTTTCAAAACAATAAACAAAATACGTCCTGCTGACTTTTATCCCGCGTTATTGTGGCAACTTCTAAACAAAACCTCACAGCAACTGGTCAACCTGCTTGACACGAACAACAAAGCTACACACACACACACACACACACACACACACACACACACACACACACACACACACACACACACACACCTGAGAGGTTGCATACCTTGGTTCTTGCTTTGAAATTTCAATTGCTTTCAGAAAACACATCACCGCCTCTTCAAAGTCTTCCTGAAATAATAATAATAATAATAAAAAAATAAATAATTCAAGTGGGGAAATGAGAACTTGTCATATCACACAAACGTACAGAGAGCAGACAACTAGATTAGACAAAAGAGGTCACAGGGTGGAAAAAAAATGAGACTGGAGCTGCTCTAAAAGGCCAATATGCATCAAAGAGGGGATCAAACTTGTGCTTACGAAGTTGAGGCATCAGTTCCATTTTGAGTGTAAATCAGTACAGTATGTCTGTACAGTGTGTGTGTGTGTGTATACCTCTGGGCCACAGATACACAAACAGAAGCATGAGCCCCTTAAGGTGACGTGTCCAGTTTCCTGTTCTCACCACAGTGGCCGTGGCTGGCGGAGACTTCAGCTGGCCCTGGCAGAGGAAGGCCCGGCACAACAACTGATCAGCCGGCGGATTCCCTTCAAAGTACGTCTTTAGGCACGCCGTGCTGATCTCCAAACAACCCAGCTGAGAACACAGACAAAAAGAGGAACAAAGGCCAAACTATATGAATATTTCAACATCATGTCCAAGTGGTGTGTTTGGAAATGGATGCATTATGAAAACTATTCAGAAACGGCTTCATGTAGAATGTGAGCTGTTGAATGTTTCTATGTTGAAGGAGTGCTGTGTTGCATCTTGTTTCCAATAATTATCAAATTAATTCAGAGGGTAGTTTTCAAGGAATTCCGCTCTCCTGGTATATCATCGTATTTTTATTGCATCCTGTAAGATTTTGATGTTCTTCATAAGTAAAATCCTTTTTTCCTCATGTTGGAGGGTCTTGAAAACGGTGAATTTCTGTGGATCTTGAAGACTATTACAAAGTAATTCTATTCTGAATGTGAACTAATTCAGTATTCACTTAAGTCTGACACTTGAAGGCAAAATGCATTTTCACAAAGAACCAGCTTTACGATATAAAGAAGAGAGAATAAATCCCATCATGGAATCCTCTGTGTTCCATTATTCAGATATGTTTTCTTTGCCCTGGGACAGTTCAGCCTACATTAGTAAATATTCATTAGTATCCCCTATTGGGAGCACACTTAGATTAAGTTAACTGGAAACAATGACACAATACAATCTAAAATAAGCAGCAGAGAGGTTCTGCAGAGAGTTTTACTGGTCTGATTTTATCACTATCTCAGGATACCTTCAGCAACAAAAATATTGATCTTATTTAGCAAACGGTCCCCAGAAGGACTTTGGTCCTGTTCTGTTCTCAAGCCCACTACAATTGCAATGTCAGTAACTTCCACATGAGAGGACGCTTACATATTGTCACAGCAGCAGCAGCAGCAGGCATTTTGCTCATGAGCTTCATATCTGTGGCAGTCAGATGCAGCACTTTCATTCTCAGAGGTTGCTTGAAGCGGCGCGTCTTATGTGACATCTCAGCAGCCATGAGCGCCTCGCGACATAAAGACAACCCTCAGAGCACTTGGAGAGTGGGGGCTACAGGCAGATTCAGAGCATATGTTTTCCCACTAAAACCTTTCATACAGAAGCCAGAATCAAACTGCACACGGGTCTGTGAGCCATGACTTTAATAAGCACTGGCACGGTGAGAGGGGAAAGAAAACATGGAGCGTGGTCAGTGGGTATTGTCTGTGCATGGGATCATTTCCATGCTCACCTTGTACATTTTGGATACCCATTTACACAGGAACACTGCTATTGGAGCCTATGAAAACACTTCTTATTGATAATGACTCTGAAGATGGAACTCCTTTGAAAAAAAAAACAACACTTTCTGAAAACACTCCTGGCCCATCTCTGTGTTGACAACGAAAGGTTGCTGCTGTGCAGGTGAACCATGGCATTGGTGAAAAATTCTTCTGCACACACGTAAGTAAATGGAACATAATGTTTGCCTTCAGAGCATCATGACTCCCAGTCCATATTCTCTTGACAGTCACCTGTGAGAACAATCCAACTTGGTCAGACCTCTATCAGTGCCTGTGGTCTGCAGCCCTTCATGTTTTCAATGTCCCCCTGCTCTAACACACCTGAATTCAATCAGTGCTTCATGATGAAGCTCAGCAGAAAGCCCGATAATGAGCCAATTACTATCAGGTTTGTTGAAGTGAGGGAACACTGACACAGTGCAGGACCTGGAGTGCTCAGTACAGAAACTGGATGACATTGCAAGCTGCCCCATTAAAAAAATACCCCCAAAAACATAAGTGTTTAGTCATCAGCATTAGTGCTGATGTGATGACAGAATTATGAGTTCATGTCTGCTGGGGTTTTTTTTTTTTTTTAAGAATCTACCATTTAAATTGTCACTGATACACTTTAAGGTTGGCCCTGCACATGTAACTTTAAGTAACGAAGTCAGGTTTTTATCTGCATGAACTCTTGTATCGGCGTTAATTGGGCGTCCCTCCCACGGTGTGTGCAGGCCATCAGGATCATGCCAGCCTCACCTGGAGGGCTGCTTCCGAGCAAACCACGTACAACTCTTCGGAGACGTGCGGAGCTCGTCCTCTGCTTCCAGCCGCCGCGGAGCCTCTCAGCAACCGGTAAGCAGACTGCAGAGCCTCGGTGTCTGTAGGGGTGAATTAACCGGGATAAATATCACTCACTTTCACAGCTTTACTCGACCGTGTCTAAATGCACGACGGACGGACCTTGTAGTTGCTTTGCTTTCTCCAGGTATTGGCGAATGTCCAGCTCCATGACCCACAGCCGGCGGTTTGTTTTTTTAAGCTAGAGTTCAGTTCGAAGTGAAAGTGGGCGACGCAGACGTTTAGTCTACAAAAGTGACATTAAAACTACTGAAAACAAACAAAGCAACCCGGCATTATATTTATAAGGAGTTGGCATATCGAATTATATTATTATATAATCTTATATATTTATATCGAATGAAGAAGTAAATTCGTACCAACGAGCAGCACCTGAAATATCCGTGCTTCCACAAGGCGTTGCTAAGCAACGGCAGACACTCACGGAACTAAGGTGCGCGAAAAGGGACAAAAAGGCTTAAAAACAATGACGCTGCCTTTGAAAATATAGAAATTAATACCATTATCTGCGTTACCTGTTCACGATGAGTGAACAGCATTTTACGTTATTACAGGTACATAAGAAATCAGCAGGTGAAATCCTTCCTTTATCTGTGGCTTGCTCAAAAAACATATTACTGTAGTTTATTCAGTGTTCCCAGAGCCACAAGCAAACAAGGTCAAGCAGCTTTGATTTTTTTTATGCTCCTCACCTGTGGATTTCACTTATTTTATTACCTTTTCATTAAGATTTTGCTGTACTTTTTATTATTTTATCAATTGCTTTGTGTCAATGCATTTCAACACGTTTTGAAACTTGTAATCTAAAGTTCTGCCATAGAAATTACTTTGCCTTGCCAAGGCTTGTGCTTTCATTATCCTTATTTCTGGTTATGTCAAATGTTTTTGCCACAGTAAGTGTGGATTTCTAAGAAGCTCATATTAAAAACACCCATAAAATAAATGCTTTAATGAACATTTTAGGCCGACTATCCTCTTGGAGAGACTTTTATATCAAGAGTTTTGCTGCTGTGGTTCACATTGGTCTTATGCTCTCTATCTCTTCCCACACAGGTGAGTCCATGTAGATTCCTGATTTGCCCAACCTGGACTCAAACCATGCAGGGATTTTATTACTATAAGACATGCGTTAGTGACTAGCCAGTTCCATTTATTCCAGCCTCAATCGAGTTTTGCCATTTCCAAACATAATTTTCCCACCTAAGCACAACATTTCCACTAATTATTGATTCTGAGGCCACAGATTAGAACATCACTTGCAGGCAATCATACTTTTTCACTTATATCAGTAAAGGGGCTCTGTACATTTCTCTCTCCCACACACACAGACACTCACAGGCGGGTACAAAGCGCATTGCATCCGTGTCTTCATGCTCGCGGTCCCAGTGCTTCCCAACTTCAAAGTGCATCATTAGAAACCGGGCTACTCAGTAAGCAAATATAATTTACTTGGTCAAACCAAATACCGCAGCTGTAGCACAGAAAACTGCCGCGGCCCCCTCCCGTGATGGACTGGGGATTCCTAGTTTGAGGTTTAATTGGCAGAATCGTGTATTACCTGCCCATATTTCAAAGCGGCGTAGATCGCTCTTCAGTGACCCTCAAGCAAATTTGTTGTGCAGTTCATCGTGGGATCAGTCTAAAAATACCCACAAAGAGAATATTCACCCTTTGGAATAGCTTAAAGTGTGAAATGCGTAGCTAGATTATTTTTTTTTCTGTCTTTTGACCTACTTAATGGGTTGAGTTTGGCTTTTATGTGCTGTTTATATTTTTGCAACAGTCATTGCACACCCCAGTGTTGCCTTTAGATGTGTCTTACTGTACGCTCTGTGAAAACACCTTCAGTTATATGAAGAAAATAACAAACGAGCACGTTGGAAATAAGTTTTTATTCGTGATTTAAAGTGTACTGGTAACAAATTATTTTTATCCTGGCTGTTCATGAAGGTAAATCTGTGAAAGGAATTCCACAGGAAGCTATATTGATTTTTATACATTTCATTAATTTACATGTAAGGGCAGAAAGACATTGCACAAATTTGAGATGCATGAGCAGCTTGCAAGGAAAAAGTGCTGGGCATAAAAAAAACAGGGAAGAGTCTTACTTAAACCGCTGACACTTAAGCTCTGCAATTCTCTTTGTCATTGAAGTGTGTGCTGTCATCATTGCCAAGATCTAAAGAGCTCTCTGAGGTCTTCAGAAGAAAGGTTGCGAACGCCTTTGAGCCTAGCGAGGGATTTAAAACGATCCAAATGATTTGAGATAAATTACTCCACTGTGAGGGAAATCAGCTGCAAGTTGGGTGGATTTCAAATGGCTGCTGGGTTTCTGGAGGGCTGACTTCCCCAGCAGATTCAGACCTATCGCAGAGTGTTTGATGCAAAGTGGAGTCTCCAGGAGCTGCAGGTAGCTTCTCCGCATGCGTCTGCATGTAAAGAAAGACTTCAGGATAGGACTGACAAGTGAAATGTGGCATAGGAAATGTATCACATTAAGGACGGAAAAAAGAGATTGTACAATTTAAAAAATCTCCCAGTTGGGTAAAATTTATGGATATATGCACAGTTTGACAGTTTTAGGTGCTATCTTGACCCTTTTCTTTGAAACTACTGGAATATTCTTGCACTCACTACTTTTTTTTTTTTAACTGCACCTGATTAAATTGTGCAAATAAATGCAGGTTAATGAATTGTTGCACGCTCCTATATAGCTTAACTTTTACAGTTCTAACCTTTGTTCATAGCGTTAACATTTTATACATTTGTGAAAATTGACAAAATTTTAGTTCTAGGCCTCACTTCAGGTAACCTACAGCCAACCCAATATCATTTCAAATTGGGATTCTAGCAATTTTCTTGGAATGTAGCAATTGTTGTGCTTTCTCGCTGCAGTTTCAGGTCTGAGCGGCTTCACAAATGCAGTAGCCAGCCAATCTGGCCTTCGCAGATGGTGCTATATGATGATAAATGGGCACTTAAAATGCTGAACGTATTTGTTCGGACTGTCATCCGATGTGCTGCTTCAATACACCTGTCCAGCTGCACACACAGATCATGAATCTTTATTGCTGCATGATCACACCAATTGAAATGTACTCGTATGCCGTTTATAATGTCACTGTAATCTTATAACATCAATGCGAGATGGAAAAACAAAACTTACTGGACTAAGGTTAAGCTCATTTCAAGGCATAGAGTGATCAGGTTATTCAAGAGAGCTTTTTGGTAATACAAGTAATAACCCCTAAGAAAAAGGCTTTTTGCCAGCACTCTAAAAAAAGACAAAAAAAGGCCAATTTCAGTGTGTACACAGTGTTTGACTTGAGTCCTCTGTCATTGGCGCAGCTCCAGCAGAGGCTCGCAGTCACAAAGAAAGACTTAAATGCCTTGGATTACAGGAATAAGAAGCCTGGACTCCTTTCAGAATTTAATTTCAGGAGCTGGAAAGTGTATCCAAGTCAAGAGTCCAATGAATACATGTTAAGCCACATTTATTTTGGGCAGATTTCACTATCATTCAGCTTCTGCACGCAAACACACACACTCACTATCTTGCTTACCATGAGAGGCAGTGTGCTTGAAGTTGCACTCTCTTGTAAATTTGAGAAAGTGGAATGCTGTTAAGAGATGATCCATGAGCAGTGTCTGCGAGGTATCTTTGGACCGGCGCTCAGACGGGTTTAATAAGGATGGATAAGCGCACCACACAATCTTGTCAGCGACGCTGACGCACAACCAAGGTGGAGGACGGAGATAAACAATGCATCAACGGTATCGAAATTACAGTAATCATCACCAGCATTTTCCTGAGATGAACAGAAACAAAGACCCTGAAGGCTGTAGCGCCAGTGTTTCACACCGGGAGGCTCGTTGTAAACACACATTCAGATAAACAAGATGAGTCGGCAGCAACTTGTGAGCAGGTGTTTAACTCATCTTTATTTCAAGTGCCTGGAAGTACAGAACAGAAGCAGTTTGGGGAAAAAAATAAAAAATCCTGATGACTCTGAATAACCCGGGTCCTCTGTCAACTGAACAAAAAAGTAAGAATAGTCAACTAGTCTAAAAACAAAAAGAGCCATTTACACAAAGTTTCAAGTGAAAGTGCATCGTTTGTGTCTTCATTACTGACAAGATTTTCCTTAAGACACACCCTGAAAAACCATTACTCACACAACACATGCTGGATCAGTGCTAACTAGGAGTTCTGTATACGTTATCTAATTACTGTTGTTGAAATTGGTTTGTGGCGTCAATATGCATCAGTTTGTTTTCCTCACACACCTGTCAGGAAAACAACTGTCTTGTCTTCATTTTGAAGATGAAAAAGCTGCAGATCCAGCTGTTTTAAAATGGGCATGGGCGGCTACATGACAGCGGACGGCCTTGTATGTGAATAAATCAGAAATGGTCTTAAAGGACTAATATCACTGGTGCTGGGGAGCGAGGGAGGTGTATGTTTAATCATGTAGCCGATGGAGCTTTATTCCAAACACCGATTTGCAAGAACTCAATTCACTTTGCAAATATTTGATAATGAATTCTTTCTGTTCATTTTTTTAAAATGTCGTGCCATCACTGTGAATCCAATTTACATTCTGTGAACGTGTGTGCAATTTTGATAGCATCTGCATATTATATCCCTTCACAAAGGTGCTTGCTTGCATCAAAGTGCAGACGCACACGCTTCAACTCACATCCAGAATGAATCAAAGCCAGTCTGTGCTCTTAAATCCGTTGCATGATCCTGGCGACCCCTCCCTGGCACAACTCTGAACAATTCAAGGGCAACTCCGCAACAGCAGCATATCCTTAAGATGTTAAATCAGCGAGAGCCGATAAAATATTGAACGACTCTCAAAATTGTTATCAATTATTGAATAAATTGCACACGTGAAACCCACACACACAAAGAGTGGCAGCGATGGCCGGAATTGTGCAGACTGTTTCCATACATGCATGCAAATCTCATTATGCTCTGTGAAGATGCACGTCGTACAAAATGCCCAGGACTCAGAGCCAGGGCATTTCATCTATGATTGAAAAGAGAGATTTCTTTATCTGCAGGGTTTAAAAAAAAAAAAAAAAAAAAAACACAATTGTGGATCTGTGATGTGTGAGGGAGAGCAGGGTATACTGCAATATAGTGCAAGAGTTCTAAAACTGCCTTTTATTAAAGTAAAAAATAGCACACATTTGCATGAGAAAGAACATTATTTTTTGTTAAGATTTCCTTAAAAGGCCAAAAAAAAAAATCAATATTTTATGAGTAAGATGTTGTGCATCATCCATTTGATCTGTAAGCTTGCAAAGGTTTACATAACGGTGACCTAAATAGTTCTCCAGTTGTACTGTAACATTG
Source organism: Salarias fasciatus (assembly GCF_902148845.1). Classification (NCBI taxonomy): domain Eukaryota; kingdom Metazoa; phylum Chordata; class Actinopteri; order Blenniiformes; family Blenniidae; genus Salarias; species Salarias fasciatus. The sequence continues at coordinate 232,864 of NW_021941408.1, read as the reverse complement.
TCAGAACTTTTCACAGGTGAAAGCTTTTAATCGTCAGCTCTTCAGAATTGGTGAAAAGTACCCTCAGGCACACTAACATGATTGTGTTGAAGCATTTTTCTCTTCATTGTCCTGCCTTTTCATTCACAAAACCTGCCTATTCCCATCGACTGCTCATCCCACAAATGCATGTTCCCCACAAAAGCATTGTCATAAGGACATTTATGGTTTTGATTTTATTTTAGGAGTGTTCATAGCCACAAAGGGGTTAATATCCATTAGTGGCTTATGTATGTCTATCTTCTGCTATTTTTCAGAACAACCTGAAACATGTGGAACATACAAACAAATCCAGTGACAAAAAGAAAACAAGAGAAATATCTACGGTAACTTAACCGACATTCATGATATCTTCTTTCTCTCATCAGTCTGAACTGATACCCTGTATTATTCTGTACTATTCAGCTTTTTTTGATATCTGCCTTTATATGCGTAGGCATATATTGTATTTCTCTCTGAATAGTCTTTAACCATACTGCTAAAATATGGATCATTTTGAGTAATTTCACTTTGAAAAACAGAATATAAAATTAACACCTAATTCTCATAGATATGGTTAACTTTTCATTTTCAGTTTTTAGTACACTTGTTAGATTTCCCTTCCCCTCTCCTCCATTTGGAGTTGTCATTAGACTGAAGTTTTTAGATGAAAAGGTCAACAGCAAGTCCCAACAGTTTAGGGTGTGATGGGTGTCAAATGTATGGCCCGTGGTCCAGAATCGGCCCGCCTGCGAGTCCAATTTGGCTGCAAGATGAAATATGCCAGCTGTAGCAAAACATTACATTAACTGCAACATATTTATTGGACCACTAGGGGCGCACTTTGGTTTATATTATGTGGGAAATCTGGCCCCTGAATTAAAGTGATTTTCTGTCCTGGTTTACGCACTGCTGTGTCACTTAGCTGCATCCCAATCCTGCTGCAACCGAGACTCAAACCCAGTACCCAACCCCAAAGGTCAACACTTTATTCAGCGCTCCACAGTGTTTTACCTCCACTGTGGTGTTTCCCCAGTGTGAAATTATTTTCCAGCAAACACCACAGCTTGCAGTATGTTTGTCTGCAACTGTACAATCCCCCCCAAATGGTGCTCATCTTTTTTCCTCTGCAATCCTGCAGCCAACAGGGCGCCTGTAGCAACTGGCAGCATAACCGGGAGGGACGGGGAAAGTGAGGATGATGAGCAGCAGCTGCTGTGTACAGCGTGTAGAGAAAGGAAAGTGAAACTTTAGTATTGATCTCATTGTGCAAGAATCAGCCGATGCCATTATCTACTTTGGAACCAGCTGAATTGGAAGTGACTCAACTGTGCACATGAATTATTCATATAAATACTGTCATTTAGAAATGAACAATATTGGATCAATATGTTGCTACCAAAAGTAAAGCGATTATATTTAACTTAATTTTCATGACATGTAAATACAAGTGGAAACTAGTACAAGCCTCTACTTGAGACCTTCATTTTAATTCATGACTCCTGTGAGCTCGTGCGGACACCCAGATTTACACCTACATGTATTATTAGAGTCACTGAATCACCTCAAACACCTGTTCTGCTGCCTAAAAGCTCAACAACAGTGTGCTTAAAGTGTGTAAGGTGCAGTTTGGCCATCCTGCCAAGTGTATTGAATCAGTGAAGGAGGCTGAGCGGGATGAGACGGATGAAGATGTGGAGATTTCCACTGGGAGTGAGCAGGATACACGGGGTTAAAACAGATTATAGGAGAACTGAACTAAAGCAGCTTACAGACAGAACGAGAGAGACCAGGATGAGACGGTCTGGACATGTGCCGATCAGAGATAGTGGATAGATTGGATAAAAGATGTTGGATGTTGACTGCTGAACCGGAGGACAAGAAGACCTCAGAATATTCATGGGTGTGGTGAAGGACGTTGCAAACGCTCCTTGCATCAGTAGAGGGGTCAGGGGTCATGGAGGCGGCAGAATGGAACCAGATGATCTAGTGTGGTAACCCAATAACTTAAAGCCCAAAGGTAATGGAGCACATAGGAAAATACTGAACCTAGAAGGGAAACAGTCATGAAGCAGTCCAGTCAGCTTCAACAGAACAATACTGGCAGAGCTCAGGCTGGATTTCTCACATGGCAGATATCACACAGATGCCTACACACCACAATGCTTAAGCACAGTTGTACCCACAAGTGTTTCTTACTCAAGAGGTTTCTCCACAAATAATTCAGCAACACCACCTACATGCAAGACAAAACTCAGTCAGTGCAGAATTTTAAACAGACGGAGGTGTGATTTAAATGGATGCATCCAAAACACAGAGAATTTGCTGAAAAAGCCCACGTTGAGCTCTGTATAATTACTTTCTCATGAATCCAAGCCCTGTTTTGTAAAACATACTGGAAGAACAATTATTGATTGGACGATGAGCCACGGGCTGAATTTGAAGTCTCTCCAAAATGTGCATTTTTAAACTCTCTTGGGCTGTCAATGACTTGCTTAGATCAAATGACTGCCCAAACAGAAATGTAGCAGTCTATAATGGTTTTAAGGATGCCTTTCTTCTTTTATATACCAGTGTATCTTAATGATTCTTCCCTTTTAGCACTGACGTTTTCTATTAGACAGGGGTAATTAGTGGTTTGAATCACGCTATGGGAGCATTTGCACGCATTTGTTACACCTCAAAGGAGTTTTGGCACAGAATACCAGCTTACACACAAGTAACGCCGAGTCATTATGACAAATAAATCCTTTGCAGGTTCTTTCCTTGGACATTTGATTCTCTCAAGATATTTGTAATCTTATTTTGTTTACACTGAAGACACCCAAGCGGCGTCTCTTCTAAATTTGTTTATCTGTGCCCTACTATTCAAGTGTCCTACTTAATGCACAATAGGCGTGCTCACTTAGTTTCCCAATCTGCGAGCTGAAACAGTTGAACATTTGAAAATAATCTGGCCTGTCAGAGCTGGACTGTCGCGCACACAGTTCCTTATCTACACAAGCATGTGTTCAAACAGCTAATGAGGGTATTGACTCACTCCTCATGCTCTCAGTGGAGATGACGGATGTCCCTGATTTGTTTAAACATCAACAGCGTGGGGATTGGATTTGATGGCACCCTGGATGCATACTTAGCAATAACTGACATGATGCCCAATCCTTCTCAGCATGTGTTTGCTGATTTGGTTGCAATCCACAGAGATTAGTCATTTATATCAAGTTGGGCGGAAGGCAGTCGTCACTCTGCAGCATATATATTTTACATGTATGCAGTAAGCCATATTTTTAGGAAGCTTAAATGAAGGTATTATATTTGGGAATCGTGGGGTACATGCAATTTTAGATTTCTTACACATGAAGCCGTGGTACTGTACTGGTAAATTGCCTTTTTTTTTGTCGAAGAAACGATTATCACGTCACAACAGCAAAAAGAAAACTCTCCTCTTTAACGAGGTCTTGCTTCAACTCCTAAATCATCACCAGACAGTTTTAGTATTTAATTTTAGTGAAATTGCTCAACAGACTGATTAAAAAGCCCTAATGTATCTGATGGAGGGTAAAGACCCATTGAGAAGTGATTAATCAGTTGTACAGCTTAGTGCCTGGAAGATAAATGATGCAGCCCGTCCATGGGACGTGTTTTTCGTCACAGGAGAGGCATGACTCTGTGCATTGCAATTCTGGTTGTTTTGGCACTTAGTTTATCAGTTTAGTAGATATTTATTATACAGTGTAATCGGTGAATAAATGATCCTCAAGTACTAAAAACGAAACATTATAATCCTAATATAAAGAGAGGCTTTTCCTTTGTTCAACAATTGATTACATTTAATATTCAGTTAGTATATTAGTATATTCAGTGTACCGACTCCTTCAGTATTGTTCAAGGTCAAGCGCCTTGATTTGGAGATGACTGCTGTGAGGTTTGGCAAGACAACAGACTTATTTTCCCACTTCATCCAGATTTAGCTCATCATAGGCTATCACAGAGAAATATCATCATCGATCAGTGATCGTCATGAAAGCCACATTGCCAAAGAACTCTCACATGAAGAGGAAGAACATGCAGATTCCACAGAGAAAGATGCTGTCAGGAATCAGTTTTAAAACTAGATACCATCTGACTGCTCCACTCTTCTGCCTTTGATCATACATTTCAGTTAAAAGTTCTGATCCCAGCCAAGTCGCTGTAAGGATGTAACGTTTCGTATTCCCACAAACCTCATCCAGGGTCGGTCTTTCATTGATTTCTCTCTTAGATCAGAACTTGGCCTTTATTGTTTACAGCAATTACAACAAGAACAATGAAAAAAAAAATTGTGGGAGAATAAAGAGAAGCAATGTTTGCATCAGACTGGTGTTTAGAGGCTGCTTGGTAGATGAGAATCACACTTTCACTCAGTAGACCTTCACTTTTATGCTGATGAAAGCGAGTCACGTCCCCACAGCCTCCATCTACCCCTGTGGTGCAGCACAGACCCTACAGGGCTGTGAGCGGTCGGCTCAGCTAAATGATGGGGCATGTTAAGAAACTTCTTATGATTCAGAAGGTCAGGTTAATATACACTTTATGGACAGACAATGAGGGCTGGAGGGCTTGAGTCATGTGACCTGGACTTGAGTGGACTCAAGTCTTTGTTTTGATGAGTTGACAAGAAATGGAAAGACTTGAGACACAATGATTAGAATGTCTTGAGTGTTGTTGATTTCATGTTTTCAGTTTTAATATAATTATGAAATTAATATCAGATATTACCAATATGAACACAGCTTTTAGAACAGTGTTGGGATTGGCTCAATACCCTGTCAATAATGCACCATCTGCCTAACACATGTTTTGTCCCTCAGCCAATCAGAGGATGGAGGGGAGGGTGAGCAGAGCAGGAAAAGTGAAGGGACGCTACATTTCTCAGCCTCGCGTTGGAGTCAATTTCTTGATGTGGCTAAAAATACAACTGACATTTTGTTGCTGAAATCACTGATGTGCATAATATGTTTGAGTCGTATTACAGCTGCTGTGATAAGACTTGAAGTGAGACAGGCAGTTCTTCTGCCCCATGGTAGGGGGCGCTCCAGAGCCCAGACTCTTAACGCTACAGCTGCAGAGCAGAAGGTAAAAATTCAAAGGATTTTCCCCAGAAGCATCTGGACATGAATTCCATTTATAAGTTAAAACACTATTAATTTTGCATAATATTAGATAGAAAAATAATCTAAACATGTTAAAGCAACACATGGAAATAAGGTGACTTGATTTGACATGACGTGCCCAAGAAAATAAGACCTCGGAATTAATTGTCATATGAAGGTGAAAAGACTTGAGACTTACTTGAGATTTTCAACAGTCATGCAGTTGGTTTGGACAATGAAGTCTGAATAAAACAATTGCAACCTCGGAGACGTGCAGGTTTTCATGCATTATGACATTTGAATACAATTCCTTGGAATAAACAGTATAAATATTGCAGTTTTTATCCACAGATGAAATGCAAAATGGTGTCATCCTCAAAAAGTGCAAAAACAGATTAGTGACTTAAAGCTCAGTCACTTTTCTGAAGGGATGAGAATTTAAATGTGGTCTCAAAGGTTGATTTTAAAAAAAATAAATGAAAAATGCACAGTAGGTATCTGTGAAATGCTGCATTTTCATCACGTTACATAATCCTGGAGGTTTTATCTGAGTCTTTATCATTTTGTTCTGCCACGGTTTAATGTGACCCAACAGGAAAGTAAACAACGGCTCACCAACTTTTTATTGGAGAATCCACATGACACAAGCTGTTGGAAACACTCATTCATTTACACCTTTTTTAGCACATTTTCTCAGAGTTGACACTGCATTTGGATGAAAACTTCGCTCCGACGTTAACATTTAGAATCTGCTGGTATCCATGGCAACAAATGAACCCTTCTGACTTCCAACTTTTCTCCCACTGACTAAGAATAGCAGAGCACGATTTCCAGTTTTTTTTCTTCTTCTTTTCTTTCGATCCAGCATTTTTCATCCTTCCCATTTTCTGATGTTTGTGATGACAAAAGCCTGGCAGGGCTGAAGTGTAAAGGCGCAGACTGGCCTGACTGATCTCGTTAATATATCCCAACACCTCCATCTCAGTAGCCTCCTCTCAGCAGGGAGACTGGGAATAATTTGTAATTAGCCGCACTCCGCCTCCCTCCTGACAGGCGTCAATAAACCGCTTAAAGACACCTGCTGGTGGCGCTCCGACCACCCGTCTCCTGCCTGTCAGAACCTGCGACACAGCTTAACCTGAACATAAACCGTACCTCATATTCATGAAATTGTTTCACCCCACTGAAACTGACTGTTACTGAAAATAACCCCTCTTCATTGTGATTTGTAGCTTTTTAAGAGTTTCCTTTTGGGTTTAGTCTCTAAATGATGTTGGTGCACGATCAACGGCGTGCCAAAGGCTCTGGTGCGTGGACTAATTGGATATCATTGGATGAATGACATTGTCGTGTGACAGTTGGTGAAGATTAATGAGGTGAAAGAAGTTGACCCCAAACTGTTAAGTTGATGTTGAGTCCTCCTCCGGCTGCGGCTGTATTTAGCAATCCCTTCGTCCAAAGTGAGAGTCCATATGAAAGTTCCTGACAGCAAGATGACCTTGAAAACTAAAGTGGCAGACGGCCACCGCTGACAGGGCTACCCAGATGGATAACCAACTGTCTGAACTACCCTCAAAAACTAATCTCTGACTAGGGGTTAAATCAAATATTTTAATGTTAACATCTTGATCGAGACATAAAATTTTAACATGGAAAGTGGTGTAAAACTCATGAAACTCACTCCCGATATGTTGCAGTAGTATGTTGCGGTGTTAGTTATTTGTGTAAAGACCAGATCAGCTGTGATTAGATGTTTTGTGTTCATGTCATAATAAAAATGATAAAAACAATACTGATCACCATAATTGGCACAACACAACCCCCACCTGGATAGTGCTCAAGATACTGAATTTAGGGACTTTCCAATGAAGTCTAGAACAATCAATTGTACAAAACCTTGTGGGACCTTTTTATCCCATGTTTGATTTGTTTCCATTCTATAAGCCTGCAGGCAGATGGCTCTTCCAGCAAATTACATACAAACATAGAAAACTATTAAATATCCATTATTGTTGAGGTAATTAGTGAATGTGTACCGATGTGCGTATGAGGTGTATGTCTGGAAGATGTCTACTAATGGATGTCTGGAAGAATCCAGTAATTTTAACTAAAGTATAATAATCATAGGAGAAGTGGTTTTTGTTACCACTGAAATTTATTAGTAATTTGTTCTGTGTTTTTTTTTATAACATTTGAACAGAATTTGCATCTTATTTGGTAATAACAATTACATCTGTAAACCTTGTCCTGATGTGTGTTGCTCTGCAGTGCTATTCCTGAAAAATGTACCATCATAATGAGGAACATATGTTAAAAAACCTGAAGAAAGGTCTAAATGTTATTGCAGAGAGTTGATTAGAAACACCCTTCCCTCCACTTCCTATTTCAAATGATCTTCATATAACATCAGCTTTAGTTTTACTTGGTATTGGAATATCAGTGGGACTACACATCGTCTCAGTTCTCACCTTGACGGAGTGTGGATTGAGGTTTTCTCATGTCAGTTGTTGTGTTCTAACTTTGTCCATCACATGATGTTTTCAAGTGAAAACAGAAAATTTTTGTTGCGTTTTGACCGTCTCTTTACACAACAACAGTGCTCAGAGCAAAACACAGCTTTTTGGAAATTGCTCCCTAGGCGGAACTTTTTGAAGACAATCTGACTCCAGCTCGGTGTAAACAGCAGAAATGCTGCTACTTCACATGCGCACTATGGCCGAAATAAAAATTCTGCACATGCACAAATTGTTGAACAATATCAATGTGTGTTTCACTTATACTGGTTGATCTGAACAGTGTCAGATATACTGTTTCCTCTAAACATTGTAAGATACAGATTGTTGACCAATTGATGGGCTCTAAACTGCCCTGTGAGCTTTTGAAACTTTTTTTATGGAAGTCATGTCCTTCACTAGCTGGTCCACCCAGTCCTGCCTGGAGAAATAAGCTTGCTAGTCGTATGTCCTATTGGTAGGTGCAATTTACCTACAGTAATCTAGGAAGTAGTCTTCCCCACTAATATATGTGGTTTGAAAAATGCTACTAAGTGGTGCAGCAGACTGAAGCATATAATTATGTGAGTGATCTCCCTTAGGGGATTTGTGCCCGTGTGAAGCAGAACTTTAGAAGTGGTCTGCCCCTGCAACTGGTGCAGTGAATTTATTTTGAGGCAGAATTACTTAGGGAAAAAAAGAGAATAATGGACATTTGATGGATTAGATAGATAGACATGTAAAAGTCTTCATCCCTCTTTTATGCTTTTCCCCCAAAAATAAAATCAAGTGCGACCAAATCCAGCTGGTCTGTGAAGGCCTCGGACATTCATTAGTGAACATCTGTGAACAAATGAAGACCAAGGAACACACCAGACAGGCCAAGGTGTGGAGAACTTTCAAGCAGGATTAGGGTATAAAAAAAAACATCTCACGGACCACCGTAAAAGGTACAACTACAAACGTAGCAAGGCATGGCCGTCCACCTAAACTGACAGGCCAAACGAGGAGAGCATTGATCAGAGATCAATACGATTGATCAGACCCTATACAGAGATCCACAGCTCAGGAGGGCTGATCTGTCCAAAGAACAATTGTCAGCCTGTACTCCACAAACACAGCCTGTATGGAAGAGTGGCAAGAAGAAAGCTGTTTTCAAAATGAAGCTAGAAGGAGTCCTGTTTGGAGACGTGGTCAGACGAGACCGGAAAACGGCAAAACAATGTGTGTGGTGGAAGAGTAACACTGCACATTGCCCTGAACAAACCCTCCCCACTGCCAAGCATGGTGGAGGCAGCATCATGCTGTGGAGATGCTTTTCTTCAGGAGGGACAGGGAGGCTGGTGAGAGCTGCATGGAGCCAAACGCATTAAAACCTGTTTGACTGTGTCAGTCTTGAGACTCAGCGTTTGCCTTCTAGCAGGACAACAATCTGACACATCCAGCCAGAGCTACAATGAAACGGATCAAAACATTTTCATGTGTTAGAATGAGCAAGTCAGACCTTAATCCAACTGAAAAGCTCTGTCTGAGGGTGAGGACTTGTGTTCAGGACACTCTCCATCCAGTCTGACTTTCAGCTTGAGTGATTTTCCAATGAGAAAAAGACAAATGTCAAAGCTGATAGAAAATCTACAAAAAAAACCTGCAGCTGTAATGCAGCTAAAGGGATGAATACTTTTGCATGCCACGCTTTTCAGTGTTTGATTTGTAAAACATTTTGAAAACCGTGATTCATTTTCTTTCCACTTTACAAATATGTCACATAGAGTTGTCACCTACAATCCCATAAAATACATGTACATGTGCGGTTGTTATGTGACAAAATATGGAAAGGTTCAATTATCTCAGTAGTTCTGCCAGCAACTGTATGCCTTTCAAGGAGTTGCAAGTTCAGAGTGTTTAGCATCCTCATTGCCAGAATCTTCCTGGTGCGATTTTAGGTTTAGTATGTATTCCTGTCTGGGGTTTGTATTCTTCCTCTGCATGCATGGGGTTTTCTGAATTTTCTTCTAAAAACATGCATGTAAATGATAAATCCAGAGCTCTTTCCATAGTGCTGAAATAGCCAATTGGCCATTGTGGTTCAGATGAACACTAGGTTGCTGTTTACTAATAAATCCAAGGCACTGTCCATGGTGCTGAAATAACCAATTGAACATTGTGGTCCAGATTAACAGTAGGTCACATTAAAATGATAAATCCAAGGTGCTGCCCATGACGCTGAAATGGCTAATCCACTATTGTGGTGCAGATTACCAGCAAATTGCTCTTTCATGATTAATCCAAGGTGCTGTCCATGATGCTGAAATCGCCAATTGACAGCTGTGGTGCAGATTACCAGTAAATCGCTGTTTACTGATAAATTCAAAGCGCTGTCCATGGTGCTGAAATAGCCAATTGTCTGTTGTGGTGCAGATTAACAATAGGTTGCTGTTTACTGATAAACCCGAGGTGCTGTCCATGGTGCTGAAATAGCCAATAGACCATTGTGTTGCAGATTACCAGTGGGTCACTGTGATGAATATAAGGCTCTGTCCATGGTCCTAAAATAGCCAATATTATGTTGTGGTGCAGATTAACAGTAGGTCTCTGTTCACTGATGAAGCCGAGGCGCTGTCCATATTGCTGAAATAGCCAATTTACAGTTGTGGTGCAGATTATCAGTAGGTCGCTGTTTACTGATAAATCAATCAATCAAATCTTTATTTGTAAAAGCACTTTCCATATTCATAAACAACACAAAGTGATAAACAGTAAAATCAGTCATCAAAACAAAAAAAGAGCAAAAAACTGCACCACCAGTTCACACACACACACACACACACACACACACAAACAGACACTCCCAATTTGTGTCACACAACAGAGGAGACATGGCATGGCACTGAGCATCACTGGAAACACCACTAGTGGGGCCCCCCACACCGGGAGAAGTCAAAGGTCATAACTGCTAGGGCTCCAGCGCCCGATCCCCAACCCCACCAGACCAAGGGAACCCGCACACCAAGGTGTGGAGCCCACCAGGCCAGCCTGGACCAGAGGACCTGAGCACAGTAACCCCCGCAGTGGACCAGATCCAACTCCCGGTGTGAAGGACCACCCCCGCCTCAGGAAACACTGGAATTAAACAGCTAAAAACTTAAAGGATATGGTAAAAAGTTAATATAAAATGAGTAAGATAAGATTATAAAGTAAAAAAGTAAAATAAGTTACTTATTACAAATTACTTATTGATATAGAATAAAATCACATAAATTTTCACCATAAATGATGAAAATAAGAGGACTATAAAAGGTCAGTTAAAACTTGATTTAAAAGGTGTGAATTAACCTCCCTTAATAAATATCAACAGTCCTGAGGTTTTCCGGCAGGCTGTTTCACAGGCGGGGGCCGTACTGGCTGAAGGCCGCCTCACCATGGGTCTTGGTTCTAGCTTTAGGAACACACAGTAAGCCGCTGCCAGAGGACCTTAGGGCCCGCAAGGGTCGATATGGTAAAAACAAATCGGCTAAATAAGAAGGCACAAGGCCGTTACGACATTTAAAGACTAATAAGAGAACTTTAAAATCGATTCTGAAGCGGACAGGGAACCAATGCAATGACTGTAAAACTGGTGTAATGTGGGCCCGCCCCCTGGTCCTCGTCAGCACGCGTGCAGCTGAGTTTTGTAATAATTGTAGGTTTGAGATATTCTTTTTGGGAAGACCAGAGAGCAAGGCATAACAATAATCTAACCGGCAGGAGATAAACGCATGCATTAGCACCTCTGTGAGAGAAACGGCCTGAAAGAGAAACGGGTGGACTCTGGTTATATTCTTAAGATGATAAAATCTAAATTTAGTTTTAATGTGTGGAATAAAATTTAGCTCGGAGTCAAAAATCAGGCCATGTTTTTAACTGATTGTGCTGGTTTAACATCTAGGAGTTTTGGTAAAAGTTTCTCTCTCTGGCCTTTGGGACCGATAACCAAAATGTCAGTTGTGTCCTGGTTGAGCTGCAGGAAATTCACTGCCATCCATAACTTGATGTCTGAAATTCAGTCAAAAAGGGTTTCTATTGGCAATGAGTCTTCAGGAGACACGGCGATGTACTGCTGAGTATCATCAGCATAACTATGGAAACTGACGCCATGTCTCCTGATGACGTTGCCAAGAGGAAGCATGTAGAGGTTAAAAAGAATGGGACCTAAAATTGAAAATAGGGGAACCCCACACCTAATTTCATGGGTTCCTGAGGAACCATGTATCCATACTTACATAAAAACACTGATCTGTGAGATAAGAACAGAACCAGTTAAGAACCATACCAGAGATCCACTGTGCTGTCCATGGTGCTGAAATAGCAAATTGACTGTTGTGGTACAGATTAACATTAGGTCGCTGTTTACTGATAAATCCAAGGCACTGTCCATGGTCCTGAAATATCCTATTGTCTGTTGTGGTGCAGATTAGCTCTTTCATGATAAAGTCCAAGTGCTCTCCATGGTTCTGAAATAGCGTATCCACTATTTTGGTATAGAGTATCAGTAGGTTACTGTTTAATGACAAATCCGAGGTGCTGTCCTTGGTCCTGATATAGCCGATTAACTGTCGTGGTGCAGATTATCATGAAATCATTGTTTAATGATATACCCAAGGCGCTGTCCATTGTGTTGAAATAGCCAACTGACAGTTGTGATGAAGATTATCAATAAGCCGCTGTTTATTCATAAATCAAACCTGCTGTCCATGGTGCTGAAATATCCAATCCACCTTTGTAGAGCAGAATATCAGTAGGTCGCAGTGAAATGATAAATCCAAGTCGCTGTCCATGGTGCTGAAATAACCAATTGCCCATTGTGGTGCAGATTATCAGTAGGTTGCTCTTTAAGCAAATGTTTGTGTTTAAGTTGGTCAGATGTCTGAGGGACAATTTGTGTGATTTCCAGTGTGTGTGTTGATTCTGATCGACAGTGTGTTCGCCAGCTCTCTGTCTGAGATCAGCTCCAGTCCTGCAAGCTTGAGTTGGATATAGTTGTGTATAAAGTGAATGGAAGAATTCTTGGCTAAATATACAGTCTAGCAGCTTAAAAGAACAACAGCAAAAGAAAACAAACCTTGTTAGCTCAACTACTAAAAAAATTTTTTTAAAGTGCAACATTAAAATATCTTACACGTTGTTCCATGTCACAGTTTGTTTCTGGCTCATTGGCTTTACAGCCATCTGTTCAAAACATATGAGATATGTGTCCCCCAATGTGAACATGTGAATAAGGATGACAGGCATAATAAAATGATCTGAATCTGCTCCACATCCCCCTTTTTTATGCAGTGGTCTTTGTATGATTGAATGCACTTTGATTTTAAAATGGATTACCAAATGTTTTCATGTCACCTTTACATATTCTTTCATGTTCTTTATGCTGCTTGTTACAGGATCATTTTGGCTTTCAGATCCTTCACAGCGGGGAATGTCAAATATGTCCCTAGGTGGGGTTTTTTTTTCAGTTTTTTCTTAAGTGGGACAGGTAATGTTCTATAAATTGTAAAGAATTGCAAATAAGTACGGTCTTATGCAGGGAAAATAACACTTACAAATTCCATAGATCTGGCTCGGCTACATCAGCTACAACAAAATGTGACACCACCCTTTCAAAAAGCGATGAAAATAATACATCTATGAATATTTCAGGAGCAACCTGTCAGTCAGAGAACACTACACCGGGCTAATGAGAATCCGTATTTCATCATGCTGCGATATTTTAAGTGTCGTCTCCGTCTGTGTGCATGCACTGCAGCGTATGCGAGTGTATCTCCACTCTCTCAGGTGGCTTTGCGTCTCTGCAGCCAGGTGCCGGTCCTGCCAGGATGTGGAGGAGGAGCAGCCCACGTCTGGAAGAGTTGGATCAAAAGCAAGCGGACCCTCAGAGATATTTAATACTTCTGCAACATCGACCGAGCCGAGGTACAGAGTCGACCTGCACGAAGCTCCCTCCTTCCCCATGTTTCCATTTTTATCTCCGTCTCCTCTGTTCCCTTGATTCTCGTCCATGTGAGCACAGAAGACAACACCAACAACTGGTCATTGAGCTGTATGGCGCTCATATTGCACCGCGAGAGAAGTGTTGAGACGCTATAGTGATGACAAAGTTCACATCACGGTCACATTATGAAAGCAATTTCTGAGGGAGCAGCTCCCTCCCGCTCCCCCTCGCTCTCTCACTCTTCACACTTTTTTTTTTGCTTCTTTTTCTTTGATGATAAGCTAAAGTAACATGTGCTAGGGAAGGAAAAAAACACCAGTCTGTCACAATGTGATGGGGAGAAAAAGGGAAAAGAAATTCGATTTGTTAAAAAAAGAAGAAAAAAAAACAGTTTTGAAATGATAACTTGGGTCAGGTGTAAATGATATTTCTGTGTTTTGAGGGAGATATGGGGAGTATTTGTCATGCGTGTTGGGCTTCTTAATACAGCCTGGTGCTCTGTCTTCTCTCAGTTGCTTCTTGGCTGCTTTCCCACCAGATTGGCTCTAGCCTCAGGACACTTGCCAGAATAAGGCGTCCCACTGGCCCTCGCCACATGGATTATTCAAAATAGAGCAACTCAAAACTTAATAACAGAAAAATCGAATTAAGTCTTAATAAACCTCAATCTACCCCATTCCTCCTAAAATCACCCTTTTATTCTTAAATAGAAGAGAGAACAGTATGGCTGGCTTTTCTCGTTCTCTGTACCAACCACTAACACTCCTGTATTTAGCCAATCACCTGATGCAGCCTCACAATATTGCTTGATCATTGTGTAGTTCAGCTGTATATCCCACATATTAGTATTCCAACCCACGCCCAGTGTTTCAAGGCCTGATGAACTTTGGATTATATCGATCCATCAGCAGTTACTGAGCTACACTGATTAGCCACAACCATAAAACCGCAAATAAGTGCAGGGACAAACATTGATCATCTCTTTTCAATGGCACCTGCCAATGGTTGAGGATTTATCGGAGTGTAGAGTCTTTAAGTTAATGTGTTAGAGGCACAAAAAAAAAAGAACAAATCAAGGATGCAGACAGCTTTAATAAGGGTTCAGTTAGAGTGGTTAGACTGCATCAAAACATACCCAAACCAGCAGATATTGTGGCTGTAGTACAAAAAAAAAAGGTTGTATGTGTGTGTGCATGCTTGTGCATGTGTGCCCAGGCTTCCCATAACTACTGGAAAATGTGGCTATCAAAATTCATGTCAGTGTATCTCAGCTCGGGTCTCACTATTTTCATTTACTCTTTTCTCTTAACAAATTTTAATGTTTTCTTTCCAATTTGCTTGGTGGTTTGGCGGGCCAGACTGGAGCCTCTTGAGGGCCGGTTTAGGCCCACATGCCTTATGTTTAACACACATGCTCTAAACAATACCGTATTCCAATTTCAGTCGATGTTGCTGACTATTACTTAAACATTACTACACCACTTATGCTGCTTCATTCTTAAATTGATGGACCTTGCCAGAATGCCAACATTTTCAGGCTGATAGTCAAGTTTATGGTCGGCGTTAAAGCCTTCTGTCCATATTCTGTATGTATTTCATACTTTCGTCTGTATCCTGGAAGCAATTTGGGTACGGACAAAATGCTGTGATGGTGGAAGTCGTTTAATGTTCTCTGGGACCGCAGCAGCCTCCAACACTGCCTCTGATTGTGCTTCTTTCTTAATATAAACATTAGCGCCGCCTCCAGCCAACTTTGTTATTCCTGTCTCTACAAAAAAAAAAGAAAAAAATCTACTCTTCTTCTACATATTTGGCCAGTGTGTTGATTTAAAAACAAGATTTACCGTAGTTGGACTGAATGCCAGCACATACATAAAGGCAGAGAAGTATGGTGCAGAAGTATCTCATTTCATTTGTTAACAGGGGGTAAATGGATTGAACCACAGTCGCTGCTGGTGTGTGAACCTTGAAGGCTGCACTTTGCAACTTATAGGATGTATGGAGATGCCCCTGGAAAAAAAACCAGAATGGGACAAGACTCTGTCCCAACATGAAATGGGCCTACAGCATGGATGTCATTTCTTAAATCATGGATGTCAAATACATTTCATTTTAGGGCCACATACTGCCCAGTTAAAATAAATACAGTAAAATAATACCATGATAGCTTTTAAATTGAAAGTTATTTTCATTGTTGTGTAGAGCATGCACAATGGATATGTCCATATTTTTACAAACCCACAATTACTACTGAAAATGACTACAAGCTCAACATAAAGCAAATTTTAATGATATCATCTGGTACAAAATACAGTGAAATGCCTCAATAAACTGTCATGGCTATTCATGTTTTTACGAACTCACCCTGACAGCATGGTAGCTTGCTTTCATGATGTCTCAGCTCCTATCTCAGCAGTTTGTGGCCGCAGATTTTTTTAACATTTGCTTGGTGGTTTAGCAGGCCGGATTGGATCCTCTTGTGGGTCATTTTTGGCCAGTGCACCTTATGTTTGACACGCCTGTGTTGGATAATCAGAGATCGAATGACGTACAGGCCTAACTCAACAAAACACAGTGGATGTCATGTTGAGCAGAGTTTTTCTTTTCTGAAATACAATAGGCTGTTGAGCGAGATAGGAATGTGTTTTCGTGTAGATAAACACTCCGCATAATCGTGTCCGCACAGTTTTTCTCTTGTACTTCAGTTTCCAAACAAAACAAAACACCACCCGTTGCCATTGTGTATATATATACACCCACTATCTGTAAGCTCCACACTCCACTCTGTAGTTTTACCAAGTGACCAGACAGTAGCTGTTCTTGGGAAAGAGGGGTTGTTGAACTGTCAAATGTGCTTTGTGCTTACAGCACAGGATCAAAAAGAGAGCAGCAGAGTGGGAAGGAGGGAGGTGTGACGTGTCTCTGCCGTCGTGCAGCCTCTTTACGCTTCATATGGCCTTTTTTTTTTTTTTTTTTCCACCAGACTGAGTGGCACAGATTAGGGCATTTCCCCTCTCAATTCACAGTCCCACTTGAGGGTAACACTTTATGTAAGGGCACAGATGGGCTGTTATGCTCATGAAAATGTATCCCCTATGAGCCAAGACATCAAGTTCAAGCTAATGCAAGCTCTCCCCCATCCCCTCAGTCCCTCGCTCTGCCCTTCACTATCTCTCCACTTTTACAGCCACGTCTTCCAGAATTCTGTCGCTCAATTGACTCCTTTGACAGGCCTGCAGGGTGCGAGTGTTCTGAGCAATGCATTGCTCTGTAAAAAGAAAAAAAAAAAAAAAAAGGAAAGCATTGCCCTCTTGTACTCTCCGTCCTCGCCCTACAATTCATTGACCTTGCAAAGCATTTTCTTGCCTCCCCCTTTATCCAGTAACCCCCCGAGCCAACTCCACGTCTGAAGGTCACACTGTCACGTCGTTACTTCTTCAACCGGTGCTGGTTTGGATCACGGTTACTCCGTCCAAGCTGCCACGGTCCTGTCACGCTGCCAGAGACTTCCAGTCATGACCCGGGCATCCACCAGTTTCTACTCAGGCATTAGTCAGAACACACACACACACACACACACACACACACACACACACACACACACACACACACACACACACACACACACACACACACACTCTTGGCATCAGTAGGAAAACGGATACACCTTTAAAGAGACATGAATGTCGGAATTGTTTCTGCAGCTTTCCACATGTTGGAAAGAGCTGAATGCTGTAGAATAAATGCTTGAGAAGCATGCAAAGCATTTATCATTTTTCTGAAAGCCCTCTCAGACTGATTCAGCTCTTTTCTAAAGAAAGATTTAGTGCGGCTCCATTGCAGAAATGTGAAACATGCACCCCAAACCCCATCAGATCCTGGGGGCTCAGATCCCAGCTGGATGTGTATGATGTTGTGTGAAGATATTGCAGACACCTCCTGTGAACAGACAGCCTCGCTGCTGCTTACAGCAGATGCAAAGACATCAAACTGAAAACACTGCTGGCTATAGCCTATTAAACTTACATTGTATACTTTTGTTTTTTTAAGCCGCGCAAGGTGCCATCACAAATGTTCTTCCATTTCAACTTGCTGAGTAAAAAAGATGTTCTGCGGAGCACAAATGCTGAGACAACTGAGATTCCAGAGATGCCACACAGAGTTGCAAATGAAACATGTTTTCCACTTCTCAGAAATGCACTTTTCTTCGGAGTCTTGGTGCAAACATGGACTGTTATTAGAAAACTTTAAAACACTGCAAGTGTCCAGCGAGGACGACCGCCATGGAGTGGACAAACTGTGAGACTCCAGTAAGCAGTTATTAGCTGGAGTAACGGCATCCACGTCCTGTTTATCTGAGTAATACGGAGCACGCAGTCTAATCCAACATCACAAATGAAACATGGTTCAGCGCGAGTTCAATCAGCAGGAAGGATGAAGGCGTCTACGCGCGTCAGCTAGCGCAAAGCTTAAATTGATTTCTCAACTGACAACTTGGTGAGGATCAGTGTTTGTGTACACCGGTATTGAAGAAGCTTTTGATTAAGGCGCAACAACTAATGCATCAACGTAAAGCATGTCCTCATTATACCGAAGAATAAAAAGCTAATGCGATTTAAAAGCTACACATCTCTCCCGGCCTTTCAATTAAGGATCTAACAAGGGATTTTTACTCTTTTCACTTTTACCTCTGAGTGCTTCTGCTTGCTTTCTTTTCTTTTATCTATTCATATTTGATCTTTCAGAGCATCCAACTTCTCATCATTGGATTTTCCCACCTCACTTCGCATCTGTCATAACCTGCCCTACTCTATCATCAGTTGTCCAGCACTCGCTGCATCCACTGAATTGATAACCGATAAATTATCTCAAAACTTTTGGACAATCACCAAATACTGTGACTTATATTTGGTGCGGTGATTCCCCGGTCCCTCCACTCCCCCCGGTGTCTGTGTCCTGAAAACAGTACTTGCAACTTTCAGAGGATCCGACCCGACTACATCTCGCAAGAACAAGCCTGAGGATAAAAGCGCGTAAAACAAACATGACACCCTCGCTAGCGTTAGCAATGCCACCCTTAGGTGCTCACGGATGGCAGAACCAAAAAGACAGAAAAAAAACCTTTGTCTGACGAGCGGAAATAAAGGAACCGGGAGTGGGACGCTCTCTGCATGTGGGGACTGGGATGGGGGAGGGGGGGGTGATGCGGAGAACGTTTACGACAGTGAGCTTTCACAGAAGACCAGAAGGGGGAGCGAGAGAGCAAAAACTGCAAAGTTCTCCTTTAATGCCACAGTTTTTTTGATGAGATGGTATTTCTGTGCTGCTTCAAAAGAGTATACCTACTGCTCTACTTCACCACCAATTAACGCCACTTTAAACTGATCAATCACAATTTTCAACAATCATATCAGATCTTAATTGTTGACTTCCTGAAGCTGTTATCTGTGACAAAGTTAAGTGAAAGCAGATCTTGTGGTGTGATTGTCGTGATGAGGTCGCAGCAGCTGGTGCAGATTAATAATAAATGCCTGGTGTGGTAAATGGTTGATGTGGCTGTGCAGTGCTGCTGTGGAGTGATTTACCAGTTTTATTTTTGACACAACCTACTTCACTACACACTAGCTAGTTCTATTATTGCCGTTCACTTGAGCCCTTCACTTGGGAGGTGATCTGCTGTCTTACGGTGCTGCGACTGGATAAGACTCTAACCAGGGAATGTTTCTGGTACCAGGGAATGAAGAGGCAGAAAGTAGAACGTTTAGTGTACTCGTCTGAACCGAGCATTCCCAACAGCCTGAAGCTGGAGGTTTATGCTGCCATGAGTTGCTCATTAACCTCATTATCTATCATATGGTCAAAACGAACTGCGTTGTTTGAAGGACGTAACCTTCCTCGTCTTCTGAGAACCGGACCACTGAAGGCCCAGTAGTATGCGGTAAAGCTTAATGAAATGAGACGGTCTATGGGGCATTTTTGGCCACACATCTGTGTAGAGGAGCAGTGCGCCGGTCGCTTAGCAACCATGATATCAGTCCCATGTTATGGGAGAGAATTGAAGAGAGAGTTGGAGGCAATTGTGCTTTTTTTGGTGGCACTCTGCCTCGAGGAGCCTGAGCTGATTCACTCAGCAGCACTAATACCACACGCGTGTAGGTTCATTTGTGAAGTTTGATCGCCTCTACTGCATTTTCCTCTTGCGAGGATCATGCATGTTCAACCACATTGTCCACTGAATGCTGGGTGAGGCTAGCAACATATGCTTATTAATAATGTTTAATTTGTCTCAGTCTTTGTTTATGAAATACTTTAAATGCTGTAAGTGTGAGACTGTGATGCATGAACCAGATCCTTCGCTGTCATTGACCCGGTTTACATAACACGATGTTTTCAAGTGAAAATGCCAAATTTTTGGTGCGTTTTGTGTGTTCATTTACATGATAACAGTGCACACACCCACCAAAAGCACAAGTTGAAACTGTTTGAAAAAGCTCTGACTCTGTGTGAAGGGCTGATCGGTTAGAGCAGGGGTGTCAAACTGTGGTCCTCCAGGGCCGACATCCTGCCGGTTTGACTTCTCTACAGCTGCAAAACAGCTGACTGCAATGAGAGCTTGCTATTGGCCTTTTTTTTTTTTTTTTTTTAAATCTTGAGGATGACGTCAACATGAGATTGAGGTGGGCTGAAGCAGAGAAGCATCTCAAACATGGAAGGAACACAGTTTGACACCCCTGCTTTAACCAGTCGGCCATTACTACGGTAACTCTTTCCATGTGGATTGTGTAATATGCCTCTTCATTTGCATCTGTCACTTCACGGCCACATCACCATACCCTCCACCAGCTGTCCGACTGGTTCTTCTCGTGAGTTCAGAGGAATCCCGCTGATCACGCCGCATGCGCCCAGATGCTCAAGTAGCCTTTTCTACACAGAATCGACCCGAAAAAAAATCAACACCTCAAACATCCAATGATAAACGGTGACTCATTCTCCGCATGAAGGGAAAGAACGCTTGGCCTCGTGGAGCTTGAGAGCTGTTTAGAGTTTAAGAGGCCGAATGGAGTCCGTCACATTGTGTTCCAATTGTGACAAGATTTTGAGGCAGGAAAATGTCTCCAGTCTAATTACTGCTCTGCTGTCCATCTGCTTGCACAGTATGCTCCAAGCAGTAACATTTTTTTTTCCTGCCAAAGTATGGCTCGACTATGCAGTTCCTGCATTGTGTTATTAAGTTTTAAGTGGATGAAATATTATTTCACAGTAAGCAATTCTACTGCAGTCAAATTACATGCCGGCTCTTAATGAAGACGGTCTCCGCAGCAATAGCGCCTTCATTACTTTTCACAGCAGCTACAAAAACACATTTGTTTGTACTGTAGAGGATGATTTCCAGAGAAGGTGGTGTCATGTGTGATATGCAGATATACTCTTCAAACATGCGCTTCTTTCCCTGCCTCCTCTTTCATGACAGCTGCCACAACAACACTGGCGTAATGAGTGCTGCTCCCAAAGTGCTACACTTCTTTGAGTCATTCATAATACGGCGGGACATGATGTGTGACACAAACCTCAAAACACGAGCGATGCATCAGCTCACATCTCAAGCTAACAACAAAGGATGAAGTCAGAACTTTGTGGCTCTCGCCTCTGGGTGTGCAGTAATGTGCAAAGGTTTTAGGCGAAAGTAATGAAAATGTAGGACTGTTATGAGAAATACATTAATTGATGTGTGTATGTGTTTTTTTCCCCCTCAATCTTTTTCACCTGGAGTGTGATTTGCAGACAAGAACACTTAAATCTTTATTTTCTTTTTTTGGGTCCATCAATGATCCATATCTGACTTAATAAATGCCCAATTGCCCATTATTGTACAATGTGACCTCAGCCTGAAAAATCATGCTGTATTTCAGATGAATTTGACATGAGTGAAGTGGAACGCCCTCATTTTGCACTGGAGGTCATGAACATATATAAGTACGTCACTTACTGCTGCCGCCTTGAAACTGATGTATCAGTGTGGCCGCCATCTTGGATGAGGACCTGCTTTGCCTCTCAGAATGTTCAACCTTTCTGATGTCGTTATGTTTGCAGGATGCTTTTATACATTGAACATATCGCTTTTCATCCTGAAATTCTTTATGTAGATAACAATACTGATTATATTAGATGTCTCGGTCAGAAGTGATGTGGAAACGCGTGTGCTGTTTGATGTCATTTGAGGTAGGTAGACTGTTCACACCCATTCAAGTCATCTAAGTCTAGACCAAGCTAATTTGAACAACCACACAATTATTTAAAGAAGAGAGATGTCAGCAAATAATTGGAATTGAGCACCCCCATAGCCTCCAACATCAGCACTGATAGCAACACACTTGTTTTTTAATAATGCTGCTCCAAAACAAATCCATCACACGCTGAACAATCTTAGTAATAAACATCCTTTTGATTGCGATAGCCCATCAAGACCCTATGTGGTCATATCATTACTTCCAGGACTCCTAATGCATCTTAATGCCCTGAGCAATATTGGCTATGTGATCAGAATTATTGGACTCGGCTGCAGAGTAAATCAGGAGTCAATCAGATGTTTTCTTGTGGGTACTGAATGGTCGCGTTTTTTTTTTAGACTTACTGCTGATGGAAAAAAGCCCCAGGCTGAGTGAACTAATGTGGAATATTGTATTGTTGTGA
Organism: Salarias fasciatus; assembly: GCF_902148845.1. Classification (NCBI taxonomy): domain Eukaryota; kingdom Metazoa; phylum Chordata; class Actinopteri; order Blenniiformes; family Blenniidae; genus Salarias; species Salarias fasciatus. The sequence goes on along the minus strand of NW_021941408.1, from coordinate 210,566 downwards.
CTCATTCCACAAATGAGTAAATGCTGCTAAAAACAGGAGCAAGCCTTCCTCCAGCCTGCATCGTTCTGAACATACTTGAACACCAAATATTTGCCATGCAACCTTGAGCAAATTGAAATTTCTCGCTCCCTTCCTCTCTACTTTCTCCACCCACCCCCTCCGTCCTCCTACCACATGCATCCCAGCATGATCGGGGAATCTCGGCTCCGGCCCGTTACACTGGCATTCGCTCGCGTAGCATCTTCTCTGACTCCCCACTGCTGCGAAACCCACAAACACACACGTCCACACACACACACACACACACACACACACACACACACACACACACACACACACACACAACGCCACTCAGTAATGTCGTGGCTGTATTCTCCTTCAGAAGTGAGAAAGCTGCGGGCTGGATGGTGTTAATGTGTGCTGCTATTGTGCAGATTCTTCACTGACCTTTTTCTTCTTGGGAAATGCAGCACATTTCCACGCTTGAAATGTAGCTGTTAAACACCGCTTCTGGCACAAAAATACACAACTGAATGGCTGAATTTGATAATGATCCCCCCCCCCCCCCCCATCCTGTGCATTGCTATGTTTAAGATAACCTCAATCAGATATCATAACTTATTTCTTTTCCAGTAGTGAGGCAATCTTCTTACTGCAGTTTGACTCCAGGCGAAATATATATATTTCTTCCTTTAACAGTAGGAATGTACTTTTCATTTGATTCGGTCACTGCTTCTATTTTTAATCCTATTTCAACATGCTTCTGTGAGACTATGTTCACACCAGCGCTACAATTCTCTGCCCTGTGTTTTCTGTCAATCACCCAAAGCACACAAGAGCAAATGAGGAGGGAAAGAACCGATCTGTCAGAAATATATTGCCGTATCAAACCTTGTCACTGGTTTAATTGAAACATTCCTTCAAAGTGGAATGGCATGCAATTTCGAGGTAGACTTAACTTTCCCATCTAATTCTGTTGTTTTGAGATGTTTCAGACTAGCTGCACTGTGTGAACATACCATGAAAGTTATCAATCACTACAAGGTACCACTTTAGAAACAAGCAACTTTTTTGGCATTTAAAGGCCTCTTTGTGTATTTTTTGTTTTCCAAGATGTCAGAACTTTCTGCATTGCTGTGCTGTTCTCTCCTCACTGGCTCCAGTATATCAATATTACAGCCCCTCGTGACTGAATGTAGCAAGTGATGGATGATCTGTTACTTTAGAATTGGGTATATTAAGATCTTTATTCTCTATAAAGAGCTCAAAATTCAGTTTGATTCATTCATATCTGATTGGTAAAGGTGAGCCTACTATATGAATAAATATTGAGCAGCAAATCTTTAAAAATAACCACTGAATCAGCATTATCACACGCTTCAACTGCGTGGCTCCATGCTAATGAAGGAGAGTACATGTGTATTAGTTCCTTATTAGAAGACCGTGACAGCCACCCAAACATTATCTCTGGAGTCAGTCATGGGCTGCAGGAACATCAGCTGAAGCTCGATTCACACTTAACTGGATGTGACAGTTCGTATTAGCAGCATCGAGCGTCAGACTGACAGCTGTTGTCTCGGCTGAATATCGGATTGAGGAAAAGAAATGAATCAAGTGTGAAAGAAAATATTGTAAAATAGAAAGACTGATGCTTTTCATTTCCCTGATCTGTACCTAATGCCTGATTCGACCAGCATAGCTGAGCACAGAGGTGATGTTGTAGTAGTCAAGAGCAGTCTGGGACTCCAGGCCAAGACCCAGTATATTTTCAAGGTCTTGTTCTTGGGGTGCTCTGGTCTTGGTCTTAATCAAACCCAGGGTGAACAGCGATTTTATTTAATCCTAAACTGAATCAGGGACTTTATAAAAGCAAATTATTCAACCTCAGACCTTTTTGTCAGCGGTGGATATCAGGATATCAGCCCTCAACTACGTGCATCACTGTCTCAGTTAAGAAAGACAATGAGGAATCACTGACAAATTAATTTGATGCTTGTCCACGTTATGAAGCTGCAGTCTGTCTGATTTCCATAGTTTGCCTGACAGAAGAGCTACAAACACTTCCCTGTGGACCAAAATACAAATATGATTCACAAACCACTGCGTATTGTTTTTAATTTACATTTGAGGGGACCTTTCTGGTTCCTTGGTTTCTCATATTTCCCACTACTAACCACGGTTTGCCTGCACTGAAATCAAACCTCAGCGCTAAAGAAAATTTGACAGTTAGGCTCTCATTAATTCCTAAACATGTTTTTCCTTTCCGACATGAATTTTAATATTTTGCTCATTTCATTTCATTTCATTTCCCCCCGGCTGTAACTTTGGCACTTTCATTACGCGTTTCAGAGCAGGTGCTGTTTACTTTGTCACCGGATATGTTGGGGCTCAACACAGAACTCTTGGCATTGTCTGAATGTGGCTGTGATTACCCAGCATATGCTCTTTATCCCCCCCCCCCCCCCCCCCCAAAAAAAAAAAAAAAAAAGCCTGCTGAACTGTGTCGGTTTGGCTCTGCGGTGTTTGCGGGACCTCGACACAGAGCGAGTGGGAGGCTGTATTTGCGCTGACAGAACTCAGTATGTGGGTGACGTGGAGGAGGGGGGGGGGGGGGGGGGAGAGTGATTATTTCTGAGTGTCCGCTGGCATTTTGCCTTCCTTTACTTTCTTTCTTTTTTTTTCCCCTCTCCTCAGGCAGCGCTGTGTCTTCCTCTCGGTGACAGACACTACAGCCCTCGCCTGCCAAATGGCCGAGACTGCCTGTGCAACGCTGGAGGCAATGTCCGCTCATGGGCATGCTTTTTCTTTTTTTTTTTTTTCTTTTTACTATACACAAACACATATAGTTAACTAAAATGACACCCGAACATGCCAAGACATCTTTGCAAACATTTTAAAAAGAGATCTGAGTTGGAATATTGCCGCTTCATTAAAAATCCAAACCACAATGTGATGGCTATGATTCATTCGTCTGCGAAGTTGATTTAATAAGTGACGAATGTTAAGCCGGGTTACTGCTACAAGCTTTAAATGAGTCTGTTGCACAGTTTCCATTCATTAGCATTTCATTTGTAATGGTCTAAAAGCTGCCCCGCTGGCTGTTCCATCCAGCAACAATCAAAATCTCAGGCAGGAAAGTGATTTATTGGATTTTGAAAGGCTTTTTTTTTTTTTTCTCATGAAAAATGGTCAGTTTTATTTATTTATTTATTTTTTGTATCTCTTGTCTTCAACTTCTAAATATGGCTGAGAGGAGCAAAGTTAAAAATCCAGTCAGAGAGGTGAGACAACAGTGGAAAGCAGAATATCGGCTCTAACAGCTTCGAGCCTTGTTAACTCGGTTTGTGTTCTGTAGTGGATGTGTAAGCCTGTTTTTTTTTTTTTTTTTTTTTTTTTTTTTTTTTTTTACCCTGCTCAGAAATGGAACTCATCCGTGTTGTTAAGAAGCTTTGCCTCTTGTTTCGCACCTCACGTCAGCCTTTGAGATCCCGCTCAGGCGTCCTGTTTTGTCTCCTTGTCGGCCGCCGACACTAATGAAGTTTTAAAGGAACTTGACTGTTCTCACTGCCGAGTCGCTTTAATTTTTCCCTCCCGGTGGATTGGCTCCCCGGTTGCTCGGCGTTGCTGTCATGCTCTCCTATAGAGACTGAGACAGACGGCGAGAGAAGGGGAGACACTTATCCAGCTTATGCAATAGGCACATATATCTCCATCTGGGTAATGCATGGAGCGGTTGTAAATAACATTCTGATTCAAGTAAAGAAAATGTGCCACTGTTTTGGTTGTTGACGGCCACTCTGTCTGTTGTCAACACAACAGTCGAAAATGACACACAATTGGAACGTCTCATTTAGTGATTAACACTTTATCCCCATGAGCAGGACATCTGTCACAAATTGCAGAACCACGCAGTGATGCCTTTCAATGCAGAGTTTGCACATTCTTCCTGTGTGTGAGTTTTTGCGTGGGTACTCTGTTTGCCTCCTGCAACCTAAGAACATTTCTGAGGTTAACTGGTGACTAAAGGCTTTTTGGTCAAACTGAGGCCTTGTTTAAAGCACTTTTTTTGTTCCTTTGGTGTTTCTCTTCAGAATAGTTTTGCAGTTGTGACCTATGTGATCCTGAGGACGGTGGAGTAAATGTTATTAATGAATCCTTCTTATGCATCTGCAGATTTTTTTTACTATGGCCATGGTGCGCATGCAGAGTAGCAACATTTCAGAAAGATTTTTTCTGAAATGTTTTCAGGAAGGTCTGCAATGGGAGCTGTTTTGAAAAACACCCAAAATGCAACAGTTTCCTTCTACACTTGAAGATGTGGTGTAAATGGGCCGAAATGGCGGCAAGCTCAGGAATTTGAACTCTTTGTGTCACTCAATGTGTCACGTGTCAGTGGCTTCTTCTATTGATAGTATGTTGTGTTTGAAGGACCTTCATTGTTGCTGGAGTCACATAACTACTTAGAAGCTGGGATTTTGTATTCATTAAGCAGAGATAGAAAACTGAGTCAGTAGAAATGGTGCACTTCCTCTGTAAAGGCAAGGTTTTTCCATTCTGACATGGAGGACTTTTTTCACTCCTCTTTGTAACCATCGATCAGAAAAGCAGGCACTGTCGTCTTGAAACAAGTGCCACTGTTCTTGGGGTGTAAATTGACAGCCAAGTCTGGACCTGAACAGTGAGCCCTTTGGTGTTGAGCCATGTGATTTATTGTATGTTTGTCTCTGTTGCTGTTTGCCCAATGGTATACTGTCAGAAAAGTACATGACAGTACATGAACACCAAGTGGTCCACGGACACCAAACCCAAATCTCAGATTCAACCTTCTGCAAGCTGAATCTAGATAAAAATGGTTAAAAATACAGTTTGATTGATTCTTGTAGTATTTTCACAAATAAAATATCTTCTCTGCTTCACTGCTTTGGTTCATTTTTGTAGCGACCGTCATTCTCATTCCCTGCAGGAACAAGCTGTTGTTAGACAGCAGCCATGCACAGCATAGTAGCAGCTTGCTAAGAACCATACTGGAGTGACGCTTGAGGCAGTTAAACAGATACTTCTCAAGCAACAAGGTGCATAATATGAAATTAAAATTAAAGCCCATTTCAAGTCGATATTATAGTGGTTACGTTTGTGTTTAACTCTGTCATTGTGTCATATGAGGTTTTAAAGAGAGGATGGTTGAGTGAGTGTGTTTTTTGATGGACATGCCTGGTGAAGAGATGGGCAGGTGGTTTGGAGAGGGGTCAGACTCGGAGCAGGTCAGATGGGCCCATCTCCTGGAGGACTACACATTGGTTTGACTTTTCCTGAAATGTGCTTGTCAGTTTTAATGTCATGACTATAGCTATTGGTTATTGTATTCGTTAGATTAATGCTTCTTCTATGGATACTGTGTATTTTTTTTAATTGTCTTCATTGTTAGCAAAGACAGCACACATCCTCCAAATGCATGTTTTTGGACAGTGGATGTAAACTGCAGTACTTAGAGAAAAACATGTGAAATCTGGACTCATAACCACACCACCCTGCAGCCCTTCATTAGACGACCAGTTTCCTGTAATATAGGGAACACCCGGTGCAACTTGCCCATTCGTGGAAAATACTGATTACGCTCTACATTCATGTCTGTTGAACAGCTTGTTTTTAGGTAATTCACCGCACTTTGCATGTTTGGAATGAATATAAAAAAATAACTATGCAAAGCATGAATAAAATTGGACTCCAACAGACAAATGGAATCAATGCTTTACCATCAAAAAAGCAAAAGATGGCAGATAGAGGATTTACAGCTCAATGACATGTAGTGCCATAGTACGGTAATTTCATAATCTTATTAGCCTCAATGGGGAATTCGAATTTACATGAATAAATGGCTTCTTTCCAATTATGCAAATTAACCTCCTTTACCTCCACAATACTGTATCCTAGCGTAATTGTATGACTAATCTGGTCTAATTACCACTTGCTGAGGACGTTTATGTGTAAATGGACACAGTTATCAAAGTGTTGATGAGTAAACGCATAACTTTTATGGAATGAAAATGTAAACAATGCATCATCTAACTGGGCCGAACAAAAGCCTAAAAAAAATGTGGGAAGAAGTCAGAGTACCTGAAATTCCACATCACCAAATATAAGTACAGGTGGATAAAAGTCTGCTTGCAGTCTGCTGATCTACTCATAATACTCAGGTCCAGGGAACTGCTTTGCAGCAGATTGTTTTGTCGGTTTACCAATTTTTCTGCCATCATGAACCTTCATGATCCAAGAAATTATTAGTCAACTGTCAATGTCCTTTAGTGTGACGTACTCTTGATGGTGATGCTGGCACCCTCAAGTGAACGGACGTTGCAGATTTAGTTGCAAGGCATGGATAGATGTTTCAGAGGAGCGATGCTGTGCTGCATAAGCTGAAGAAATATTTCCAAAGAGACTAAAATGCGTTGACTTTAAAGCGTAAACACTGGGCCTGTCAGTGTGTTCTCACTTTGAACACTTCATGTAAAAGACACCTAATATTCAGCAATCTCAACAGAAGATTCTGCACCTTATGAGTAAAAACCAAACTCAGTCTGTTTCCAGTTTCTCATATTTTTTTGACCCACTTAAAAAAAAAAAGACATGCGAGAAGGATACATAATATAATTGGCTCCACAAAAGTAGGTCACCCATTGAACTTTGAAGAGTCAATTTGTGGTGTGTTTTGGGGGGTTCGGGACACGACTAGTTGCATCTCTTCCACGTGAACTTTCAGATGTTCGCAGTCTCCCGCTTTGGCTTTGATTAGGCTGCCTTTTGAAAGCGGAGAGTGTTCACGGCGTCGAAGAAACAACCGGAGCAGAAATCTCTCCGGAAATGGACTCCCTGCGAGAACGACCCACGTCTCATGAAAGATGTCGCGAGGAAATGGTGTCACTGCCTTCTGTGTGCGGTAACCCATTAGCGTCAATAATTTGCTGACATGTCTGGCTTGAGGAGGAAAAAAGAAATTATGCAATGCTGCAGTAGTCTAAACTAAATGGGTCCTCCCCTCCCACAGGAAGGATTTGTCTAATAACAGCTGCACACAGTAGCTGCGGCTGAAAAGACACGGAACTCTCAACCACTTGTCGTCCAACCCTTCAGCGATCACTCTGGTCACATCCGCAGTCATATATGGTCCTCATCGTGAAACCAAATCTATCTGTGGTTATTCTTTTTCATTTTTGTGGCGTTAGAGGGAAGAAAATGAGGGGGAAAAAAAAAAAAAGGCAGCTGCCGTGTCCTGCGGCAGAGTTTGTACTGAGAGATTATACAGTGTGCCTCTCTGGCACTTGACAAGGCTTTGTAGTCTCCCACACATTTCTGGATAATATGGCAGACTTGCTAATCTGACATGGTGTACACCCCTGTCACCTGATCACCGGCGGAGTTCTGATATTAAAAAGACAGCATCCCAATGTGAGGCAGACAGACGGTGAAAGAGAGAGACAATACATACGAGGGTGGGGTGGGGGGGTTGAATCCCCAGACAGATGGAGCATGCATGATAGATGAGTAATGCAAGGCAATACATTTTAAACTTGTGCTCGTTCAGACAGACTTCAACTCGCCAATTGCATTAAACCAATAAACAATCTGTTTACCTCCAGTTAAAACACCCCCATAAACTATCTGCTATTTATTATATGATGGACTCGACAGCCCTACTGCAGATTCTACCTTTTTAATTCAAAGCTTGACGAGATGAGTTACTGTGGCAGGTAGAGATGGAGCGATGTGTATATATACTGTTTCGCTCACTCACATCTTCCTCAGCATTCTCACACTAAGAACTACAGTCGGTACAATACATTGCGGTTGCAGCATTATCACTAGAGTCCGATAGTTCACCCAGTACATGTAAAAGATCCTCCATACAACCCATCAAAAACATCAGAAGCAGATAAATTGCAGTCGGGAGATTTAATAATCTTCAGCATTAATGAGAATGACAAAAGTAAGATGGACGGGAAATTTTCTTTGCCAAAATATGAACAGGACGGCTTAAGTACAACGGCAGCAACTTAATCTCCAGCAACATGTGGACCTGAATTTTAATTGTTTACCAGACTCGTTATTTTTCATCAGGTCAGAAGCACAAAAATCAAGGAAAGATGAAAAACAGTGTGAAGAACTGCAGATGCATGTGGGGAGAAAAAGTAAACTGGAAATGAAAAAAAAAAACCTTGTTTTTTTTAAAAGAGCCAATCTCAAAGCCCAACAATACAGTATGATGAAACATAAATCACGATACCACTATCATATGTTGGCATAATATTGTCCAGCCCTGGTAAAAACACTAAAACAGCAGTGTCTGTCACTTTTTACTTTCATTTTTACAATTTGATCTAAACTTTTAGGTGCCACAGGGAGTTTTTCATTGCCTAAATTTTTTGCATCAAGATCTTAAAAAACTCAGTGTTTCCACATAAAGCCATAAATGTCATATTTATTATGAACCAAAGTGTTTGATGGAGGTAGATATCTAATATGTCCCAATGTGGTTCCTGCATTTGGATGAGTACTTTTTTGCATCTTAAATGAATTTTTAACATAAAACAAAATGTTAAATCGCAATCTGATAGGTGAAAAATTTTTTTTTTTTCTGACTATAAATTGCTTGGGGAGGGTTTGGAAAAGAACCCTCCCATTCCAATTCAAATTAAAATGCATATTTAAATTAAATCCTCTATGAAACATTGTACACTGGATTTGTGTTCAGTCTGGAAACGAAGCGCAGTCAGTTAGTCTCTTAGTGTGTGTTTGGTCTGTGGTTCTATTCCATACAATCATTTTCTTTAAGGATTACTCGAAGGCAGTAGTTCCACCATGATGGCCAGCCTGACCACCGAGCTGCAGGCTTACCAGATTAGCTCTGGACAGTTCACAAAGGAGACGTCCTTACTCCTAATGAGGATTTATTGAGATTTCTTGCCAGCCGCACACCGAGCAGCAGCGTTATAACAGGCGGTTCAACTCTTTCAGGTGCAGCATCTTGTTTATCTCTCACAACACGAAGCCGAACAGCTGTTTCTAATGAGATGAGAAATGGAAAAACTCAGGGCTCATTCACACGGCAACGATTTCAAGTGAAAACGCCAAACTCTGGTTTCGTTTCGGGTGTCTGTTTACAATAAAGACCAACTACGATGGTGAGGATCACTCAGCACCACTGACGAATCCCGACAGGAATAAATTACAGTGGAGCAATGACGGAGTTAAAACAGTAAATGTAATTAAGCACGTGTGTTAAGTTCATGGTTTGTGGTGATTAACGACTGTGACCAGATGAATTAGTGATGCATTGTTGCCTTAATTAATTGAAAATCAATAACACTATTGATCATCTAAAGCCAAGCTTTATGTCGCAGTGGCAACTTTCTCTTATCTTGCTCAATTAATGGTGCAGAGTTGCATGAAGATTAGTGGCTTATAATGTGCATAGCATCATCATGGGGGAACATAGACAATGGCGTTCTGCTAAAGCATGCACACACATGTTGGAGACATTTTTTTTTTTTTTAACATGTACATCAGGGATCAACAATGGACTCCAGCTAAGTGTAACGTAATGAATCACAGTTCATATAATTACACACTCACAGTAATGGTGACTCAAGGTGCCAAGAATGTATTAGAGAAGCAATCAATAAAGATTAAACCATGTCCCAATATGGCTGCCTTTATTTTTTTTACTCCTTTATTTTAAATTGGAGGGTTGATATTAGATTTTCATATAAATCTTTCATTGATTCTCCTTCAGCTAGAAAAGCAGACGTCCACTAATATATTATTACTTACGCCAAACTTTGTTAAACATGATTCGGAGTCATGATCCAAACAGTGGTTTTATTACTGCTTGTGCCTTGAAATGTTGGCTTTGCACATCCCTGCAAATTCCCTGAATCTGTCTGGCGACGCACTATGGTCCAAATCCAACAGGAGACACCTGCACAACGCGTGCATGTCATTTCCACCCATTAAAAGTCTAAGGTGTCACTACCTCAGTGATCTCAACAGCTGCAGCCATAATCATAGCTGCAATTACCATAGCCATAATGACTCCAACAGCAGTGCCCAGTAATCACAGCTGCACGGCCGCGGCCATGACTATGCAGCCAGAGCCGCCGCTGTCATGATCACACCCACGACGATACACAGTTGTGACACCGAGCAGAGAAGTTAGTCGTCTCTGCAAGTCATCCTTGCATTGAGTTTCACAGCAAACAGAGCCACGGGGCCCGGCGTGGCCTCGGCAGCTGGCGCTCCCTCTGGAGAGGCGGATCAAAGAGAATGCTGGAAGTATTGTCATTTAGCAAGGTGTTTACCCCCATGACCTTACATGGTGGTGTTCCGATGAATTGATGGTACTCTTTAAACATGTTCACGATCGTTTTGCTGAAGCCCTGAGCGAGAGGGGAAAATGCACAGCGTGTCTTTGTGAAGCACAAATCACTTTGTGATGCATTTACAATATATTGCTATAGTAAGCTGTTTTATTATTCTGCTTTTTCCCCGTTTTGCATTTCTTTCGCTGATTAAAATGTAAAGTGTGGAAGACGGGCTATAATATGTTTGAATCCCATTATATATCACAGGTCAGTGGAAGTTCATGCATTAGTTCAAACCCCCCACCCCACCCAATTCATACGCTTACCGATATTTTTTGCCTAGTGCATGGTCTTCGGTTCATTAGTACTGTCCTTGAAGATATAAAGTGGAATATAGAAGAACATATCTATATGTCGCTGATGATACGCTGGGCATGGAAACACATTCAGAGTGACTGATCAGACCCTTTGCAGCTCACACAGTGAAATCCATGAGCTTGCTGTAACTCAGACATTAGAGTTCAAAGGTCTCATGTATTAATTTTGTTTGCAAAATTCATTGTAAGTCAGTAACTTTAGTATAGACTGAGAATGCACGATATCAGACCAATATTTGGCATATTGATGTTTTCCCTCCCATATCGCATCTATTTGCTGATGCCACTATATATATTTGTATGTTTGTTTCTGCATGATTGCAAAGAAGCATAAGTGTGTCCAATGGTGGATTTCACCAATAATTCAAATTGTTCTCATTAAAATGACATACTGACAGATGCAGATGTAAAAGACAATGATTTGAAGTCTGGACAGATGGAGCGTGGCATCAAGTTTTAAGTTTATTCTTCTGTTTTATGAGCGGATAGACTTGTTTCAAGTCAATTAAAGTAATTTTTCATACTTTGAAGATGACACAATGCTATAATAACCTAAATGTCTGTGATTTAGATATTGTATTCTACCATAGATGAGAAAAAAATCTACTCTTGTCAAAAGCTTCACAGAGCTGAAAATCATCGAGTGGTGGCTGGTCAGTTGCTTCACCGTCAAAAATAGTCCAAGATAAATTCCAAGAACCAAAGACATTTCTTGATTTAGGCCTTTCTCACTCCCTTGCTGGCCATGTCTTAACCCTTTGACGTAGTGATTTCTATCTACACTCTCTCATGTTTTGATAAAATACCAATACTGATACTTTGCACAAAATCCTAATTTGTGAGGGTAGCCATAAGGTCTGAGGTGACAATCCTCACCTCCAGCATGTGAGTTGTGTTTAAACAGTCTTAAATCAGAGTAATAGTGAAAAACAACTTTTATCTTTAATGAGTTTATTTAGAAATTGTACCCAGAAACACTAAAAGCGTTGCAGTCAGGGACACCAGCACATGCTGTTTGTTTTTAGAATGAAACCACACACACACGCACACAGAGAGCGATATGCTCTAAACATTAACGATGGCGAGTACACAGACATCCGTGTGGGCAGATGATGAAGCTGCATTGCTATTCACGGTCACTCTCATTTATAAAACCACCGGGAGAATATGACACTCTGGAGGCCGCCATTGTTTTTATTGTCCATCAACTCGCACATGTGCCATTTACTATGGCTGTGGTGCACATGTTCGAGAGCAGCACTTCTGAAAAGTTGCATTTCCCCTGTTTAAAGTTGTAAAACTGGCCAAACTTAGAAACCCAAACTTGGCGATAGCCACTGATTTCTGGCAGTTTTGAACTCTGTGTGCAATCCAGGAACTCAAGCTTGTGTAACCTTTAAATAAAGCAGCTTTTAATTAGATTTTCTTCTTTTTTTTTTTTTTTTTTTTTTTTGACATAGCACTTGGCTTCCCTTTCCTTCTCCAATTCCCTCCTTCCTTGCAAGCAAATTCCAATTTTTGGACTGGCTGTGTTTGTATTCCAGGAAATCCACTGATCAAACATGCAAACAGAGCCTTAATTAAAAGCCCCATTTAGCACAGTCACCTAAACTCCCGCTGACTTAAATTGATCATCATTTTAATGGGCTCCGTCACACGGAGAGAAGAGGCGACGCGGAGGTTTCCATTCATTTATCTTCTCCTCACACTTTCACTGGTGTTTGCTTGTTCTGTTCGGAAGGGCGACATCTATTATTTTTCATTGAGCAGACACACCGCTCCACTTCTGCTCAACCAACCTCTTTTGTTTTCAACGGAGCCGACTCCGGGTAATTCCAGCGGTGGCGAATCAATATAATTGGCTTATAATTGGTAGCATGTGGAAAGATAAAGTACTATAACTTCTTTCATGGGTTGAGGAGCAAGAGTGGAAGTATATTGATGATTTCTGTGTAAGCTGTGTAATTACCTCCAAAGCAACAAAGACACCGCCAACAAAGACGTCCGTATTTCCCACTGCACAACACATGGGTCATTCATCATACTTCATAGGGCTGCTGGAGAAGATTCCTGCTTCTGGAAACGCATCTCTGCAAGAGGCTTTGAGCGTCCGCGCACAAACACGCAACAATACCACAGTAACTCACTCAAGTCAAGAGGCTCCACTGCCAGACGTTGACTCTTCAGTCGTTCTTTGAGCATATTTATATCTCTCGCAAACTATTTTAGGCAACTTTGAACATTTTTAGCCACTTTGAAAAGCGGCTTCAATGCTTGGCGCATAAACGCGATGCTTAGACTTCTTCAGGAGAACTTCAGACGCGGATTTCACGCTGTGAGTCTTAAGGTTATTCAATTTTTTTTCATTATTATTGTTATTTTACTTTTGTCCAGCCAGTCATTGTTCATATAAGAATTTTATTTTTTTGTCATTAATCAATGCGATTAGACACTCAGGCATTTCATTTTGGCCGGTGTAAACAGAAACGGGAAATATTTCAAACATTGACTGCATGTGTTTATTTCCTGGCTTTCCCAAAGCTTAATTGAGCATTTGTGTTGACAGTATAGAGACAGAGACGCTGTGATGGATTTTCCCTCATGTTGACACTTTATGCAAAAACTGCGTCCTAATTACAGACCGTTAAAAAAAAAAAAGAGAAAAAAGCAGAAAAAGAGCATAAAAGTTCCAAAAAGCTTTGGGAGAGAAGCATGTGGAAAGTTCTCGCTGCAGCATCATCCGTCATCTGTCAGTCAACATTAAACTGTGAGTCAAATACAACCAGACGCTTTCATCTATTTTGCAATAATAGCATTAAGTTGGGATTTATCGGTCGAGTCATCTGCTCGGTGTCTTTGGCTCATTCTGGATCACTCACCTGTCCATCACAGACCGAATGCAGACGGTCGCTCATATTGCTACTGAGAATAATTCAACCTTCATTTGACTTCGTTCACATGTTGTTTTGTAAATATGAAGTATTTATCACCTCAGACGCATAATCATAGTAGCTCAGGGCAGGCTGCGGTTTGCTGGAGGGGGTTTGGTGATCTTCATTTCCCCTCTTGTGGAGAATGATTTCTTTTGCTTTGGGGGGAAAAAAACGATTTCTTTCCTGTGAGTGGATAAAGCCTCACCGGCAGACTGTACAAATAAACATCTTTTAAAGTCTGTCACCTTTCAAGCATTAAGCGTGAGCTCACAGCATGCAGACACTGAAAACACAAACGCTGTATTGCCAAAAGTATTTGCTCAGCTATCCGGGTGGTTAATGGTTTTAACTTGTATCGAGCCTCAGAGGGCTTTACATTGTTAATCACATTCACACACACACCAATGGAGGCTGTTGCCATGCAAGGTGCGAGATCCATCCATTGTGAGCAGTTCGGGCTTCAGTGTCTTGCTCAAGGACACTTTGAAATGTGCACGGATAGGGAATCAAACCTGGAACCTTCCAATTGATAGACATCCCAGTGAAATCCTACATTCAGCCCTAAATTACTTGGCGTGAGAGAAAGTGTGTGACACGTGAGTTTGGGATGAATGTTTTCAGCTCTGTGAAGAGTCTAGTGCAGGGGTTTCAAACATAAGGCCAGTGGGCCTAAAGTGGTCTGTAAGAGGCTCCAATCTGGTCCACCAAACCAATAAACAAATTATTAAATTTTCCAAAAAGAAATGTATTTTCTTTTTGTTTTAATTTTTATTCTTTTTGAGAGTAGCTACCACAACACAGATCCAGTCTGAGATATCAGTGATGCTGCCATGAGAGATTCACCAGTCTTGTTAACTGAGCTGCAACATGTTACTGCAATTCATTCAGTTGTTCACACAATAAACCTTACTTTACTGTTTTCTCTGAAGTTCATTCTCGAAGTCGTAATGTAGTAAATTTATGTATAGCAGAGACCAACCAGACAGTTTCACACAGACCGGACTTCACTCCAGCACACACTGGCAGACAAAGGGAAAATGCAAGGACATGGATGATTCCTAATTCATGATGCAAATTGAAATGCTGTCCCAGGGAATGGAGGGGGAAATTCAAGAACCTGGAGTCCTGTGCACAGGTGTGATACCTGGAGGCTGGCCTCTGAATAATGCAACAGATACACACACATTACTCTATAATGCAATTCAAAACAATAACATGTACTTGCAGCAAAAGTTTGGTTATTGCACAAGTTCTTTTTCTCATGACGGGTCAATTCTGGGATTTCCTGACTTGTGGGAACTGCATACAGTGTTTGGTATTGCAATTGTAGAGCTGCACACACACACACACACACACACACACACACACACACACACACACACACACACACACACACACACACACACACACACACACACACACACACACACACACACACAGGCAATGACACTTTAGTTAACTGCCAGAGCAAATAGTTGAAAAGCCTCTTCTTGGTCTCCTGACCCCGTCCAGCCTTTACACCGTCAGCTTGTTTGGTCAGATGTGTGTGAAGCATTAGCAGTGTGCAGTGGGTCTGACCCCGGAGCAGGCTATCCTGGCTGAACAGGTCTCCTGGTGCCATCCTCATGTTTACTTCAACAGCTGCAGTCTCACAGTAAAAAAAAAAAAGTAGAAGTGAAGCTCCAGCAACAAACTGCTGAATGTGCCAGAAACCTATCAGAAAGTTGTCTTTTCTTTTTCATATACATACTCCCAGGAGATTATTACTGCACCAAACTCCTGTGTGCCAACTAGCAGTGATGGAGATGCAGTATTTACGGAGGCTCTTTGAATATCTACATTCACTTCAGCTGCGGGAAAATAGAGACATTCACTCTTTAGCTCTGAATGGGTGAGTTTGCTCTCCCAGTCAGCTGAACTTATCCAACACCAATTACCAAAAGTTATCTCAGTGCATCGCATTCAGATAATATTTACAGGTAGAACTCTAACAAATGGCACCTGAGCTCACAGGAAAGGAAAACTTCTATTTGAGCAGAACCAGAAGCCGGCGCCTGCTGTCTGGGGGATTATGGCTGGACACAATACCAGGACAGAGAGCAATGCAAACCAGTCAGAGATGCACTCATAGGCCCAGAGATAGTTTGTTTCTCCCAGGTAGAACTCTCCTCAAACACTTTGACATTATTACACGGCCCCGTTTACATGTTTTCATTGCCTTTTCGATGTCCGTTTATATTACCACGGTGCTCGGAGCCATGAAAATGCAACTTTTTAAAAATGGCCCTCAAGTTGGAACTTCTTGAAAATGTTCCACGTCTGTCTCCATGTGAACGGGGAAAATGCAACTTTTCCAAAATGCTGCTACTGACTGAGTGCACCACACTCATAATATAGAACTTTATAAAGGTTCTTCTGTACATGTGCAATAAGAATGTTTACCTCCAGAATGTTGTGACTCCCAGTCCAGATTCTATTTTATAATCATAACTAATAGAAATCCAACTTCTTTGTCCATAACTGTGTGTGTGTATGTGTGTGGGTGTGTGGGTGTGGGTGGGTGGTTTTATTACAAGAAACCCCCTGAAGCACTCTCTAGTGGCCCCAAACATGCTGATAACATTTTTTTCAGTGTTTCTGCCATTCTCTGTGTAAACTCTACAGCAGTTTAGCAAAACTTAAAGAGTCCATCAACCCTGCTAACTTTACAAACTAAAGTCTAGCAGGATAACAGCTCTACTTCTAGAAAACTCTAATAGGCCAGCACTGTGAAAACAAAATTCTGCAGCATGAGGTGACTTGGGTTCTTATATTGTTTTATTGGTGTTGGCAGCTTATTATTTACTTACAGGCACCGACACGCCATTTGAGTAGCCGAGGGACAGTGAGTGTGCTTGATTTGCAACCTGTCTAAATAATAAATGTGGCCGTGGGGATCTGGACCTGCAATCTTTGTTTCCTGTGTTTTTACCAAAGGTTTTGGCCTGCAGCCTGAAACATGTTCACCAGGACAGAGAGAGAGAGAGAAAGTAAAGAACAAGTCAGCCATGAGAGGGAGAAGCACGACGAGTTTCTAGACAGATCCACACAAGATGCTGAAAGGATGCCAGAAACCTTCTTGGACGTGAAGCATTATTCAAACAGTGGTCCAGGTACAGCGAACGGCTGAAGTCTAGCAGAGCGCCACTGCCTTCATCCTGCAGCGATTTGTTCCCTGGCTCACGCTCTCGTCGGATTGTTCACTATCGAGGCTCCAGCCTGTTTGAGAACACAGCTGGGCTACGCTGTTTTAAAGCATCCTCTTCATTGACGTCCCAGTGAGACACAAATGCTCAGAATATTGAAAACGTTAAAACAGAAACTGAATATATTTTTGCACAAACCGGCAGCAAATTGCCTCCTTAGGTTACAGTATTTAGCCGGTCTGTTTGTCAAACGAAAACAAGCCCTCTGCTGCTGCTACACTCGCCAACACCGCGCCAGGAGACGGTTAGATTTTCCTGTGAGCAGACTATCACCTCACTGAGGGTGATGTATAGGGTGGAGAAACCGCTATAAAGGCATGTTAATGTGTGTGTTCACACCCCGAATGTTTAAGTGATTAAAAAAAACAAACGGGGAATGTAGATTTTCTAATTTCATGACCCAGTACAGCTTCAGTGGCTTATTAAGTGCAAGTACTCGATATCTCAGTTCTGGACTGTAAAGCTGTAAAATAATTAGTCATTAAGCCTAATGTGTCTCTACCACACAAACCGTTTGTAAAAGGAGACCTTCGCTTAATGCAGCACCTAAAGGTTTCCAGGATGAACTCTTCAGTCAAGCAGTACAGTGATTAGACTTTAAGAAGTGATACAAAATATATAAAACTGAGAAAGTTAGAGCTGTCTGCAAATATATTTAAAGACACAAATATAGGAGACGAAATCCATGAATTCTTAAACCATCACTCTAAAACAAAATAAGAAGAGCTACAATAGACAGAGAAACAGACAAACTGGTGAAGAAACAAATAATTTAGACTCAACAAGAAGAGACAAATAACCACAGTGATCCAAAATGAAGGGGCACAAAATAGTCTGAAACTGGCAGAGAATGACCAAAACAATATATAAACCACCAAGTCAGAGAAATCAGCTGAAAAGAGGCTGAAGAAAGTTTTTTGTACGTGCCACAAAAATAAAACAAAAACCAAAACTAAGGAACACCGCAGATTAACTTTTGACTCAAGTGACCAGAATAAAAAAAATGGAAAACAAAGATGCAAGATAACTTTATAGAGGCACAAATCAACTGTAAGGTTGTGTGAGACGGCCACAAAACTGAGATTTAGAATATCAGAGAGAGATCTCCATAAAAAGGCTCAAACGTAAGCCTCCAAGGAAGTGTTCAGACATTCTAAATCACCACAAAAAATTCAGCACCATCCAAAAGAGACTCCAAACAACCATTAGGGGACCCCAAATGACCACAAAGAGAGACAAAACTCTCACAATCCTGCCCAAAATGAAGAACAAACATGGGGGGGAAAAAAGCCAAAGAAAAGCATAAAACCAACGAAGGGTGATAAAGAGAGATTTTATGTTTCTTGAGGAAGCTCGGGGCCCTTTTCACACCTGGGTACAGGGTCACACTGACAACGCAAAGCCTTCCCTCCATCCATTCTGTTGCACAAAATAACAAAAAATTCAGGATTTAACAAAATACCTGTTCAGAATACAGTGGATTCTGGGTTTTGAAGTGATTCAATATGTGACAAAGCCAAATGGTTTTACAGTGCAGTTAAAAATCTCCCTGGATTTAAGGGAAAATGCAGTTTTGGTTAATATGCAAATTGACTGTGAGCTAGGAGTACTGACAGAGCAAGAAGCACAGGAAGACTTTCCCTCTGGCTTTCTCCAAGGTTTAAAAAAAGAAAAAAACATCTACTGATACCTGTGAAAATAACAAAATATGTCCTGTCCGTCCAATTTGACACAAAAAAAGACAAAGCAGCTCCTCATCAGAACTTCTCGTTTGGCTCTCGGTGTGATAGGATTTGTTGGATGTGGTTTCCAAGAAGTGGTTACAGCAGGTTGTTTTCCTGCCTTCACTTTTCATGCTTTATGCTAATTTCAAGTCTAGATCTGGCTCTCAACTTTATATCCATGATCAAAAAATAAATCCTGGTCTTTCTCTTAAAATAGAGGTGAGAAAATAAACACATTCTGAGTATTCTGGGAAATAAGAAACAATGTTTTTTGGTCAAAACCACAATTTTATGCGTCGCCATGAGAATCTCACGAATGTTCCTGGTGTAAAGTTAGACGGTGTCTGTTATTCTGACAATGGCGCCTGTATTTTAGTCCAACTGTGAGGTTAAACAGTCTCAGTCATGCTTTTTAAACAGTTATAATAGTGAAAATTCAACTGAGAATTTTGGAATTAATGCTAAAAGATATCCTTCTGAGTATTACGCCTGAGGTCTTGTTTACACATTTTCAAGTGGAAACAAAACGAACATTTTCACTATAAAATGGGGCCCTTCAATGAAAGAAGCACTATGAGTCCTATCATTGATTTAGGGTTTGATTTATTGTGTTTTTTTAATCACACACTTATTTGCTTCGCATTCATATCTGTGGAGTCAAACACGTTTTAATTGAGGGGCTACATACAGCCCAGTTTTACCTCAAGTGGGCCAGACCAGTCAGTAACAACCTTTAAATTCAACCTTTAAGATTTTTGGGAGATTTTGCAGAGTAAATGTGATGTAAAGGTCTATATTTTTGCAAAACCATATAATTAGAACTGAAAATGACTACAATCTCAACGTGAAGCCAATTAGAGAAACATTCTGGTGCAAAGTACAGTGAAATGTCAAAACAAACTGTTCCCATCATTGTTGCTTCTGTATTCTGTCGCGTCTGCTGCACTAAAGAAATATGTTCGAATTCTTCAAATTTATCTGATAAATCAGTATAAAACAGTATAAATCAGTGTTTCATCACGGATTCCATCCGGCGATACCTCTAAGACCTCCTCTCTGGACTCAGGAGAGCAAAGCCAAACATCGTACAACATCCAGACCCTTCACTCTGATCAACAAAAACACTTTTAGATTACAGAATGGATTTCTTGCTTCTTCTTTTTCTTCTTACTCAGCTGATTCACTTGATCCTCCTGTGTGTCAGTGTGCGGAAATCCGTTCACAGGAAAAAGAAAAACCTGAAATCCTGACGTCACATTCTGCTGAGGTATTGTTAATGTTTTATCAGTGGAGCGAACGTCCGGTTAAGCTTGGAAAGCTGAACATGAGAGACTAAAATGACGTGAGCTTAAGATTACACCTTTCCATTTTCAATACATTCTCCGTCAGTTTGAACACCGGAAGGAAAAAAAAAACCCCTAAAACATAATCCTGAAGTTGAATTGCATCAGCAGGGATTACATCTGCTGTGGCACGTCTCTTATCCGCAGGGACGAGTCCCTAACGCTCGCGCTGCTTGTCAGGCCACTTATTCTGCAGCGCCTCTCTTCTGTAACAGTGACTGGAAGCAGAAACAGGCTGAAGGTGTGAGTACCCCGAGTGGGACGGTCTCCAGTGGACTGGGATGACTCACCCAACCACATTCCAGCAGCAGCAGCAGCATCATTCGAGGATCGCTGCACTGGAGGTGTAACGTGTCGTCTCATCTCTTCCTCTCTTCCTATTGCTTTCTGTTTAGCGGGGTTAAATACCGTTCACTTTGTCAAACTGCAGCGTTGCAGACGTGATGGATTTCATGTTTGTGTCAGCTGCGGTTTGAAGATAAAATGAAGTCTATCAAATTGACAGACTGACAGATGATGTACCCTCGAGGCTCTACTGACAGGAAATTAGATAAAAAAAAAAAAAAGAGTGCAGCTACTGAAAGGTATGAAGAGGGATTTTTGTCTGTTTGTTATTGCTCTTTCCTACATAGGCGTGTCTGTTATTAGCAGCAAATCCTTACATTTGATGCTTACACAGTCTGAGAATATCTGGATTTTCGTTCTGCAGGTTTTTCCTGGATATGAAAGCAAATGTGAGTGAAACAAAGGCAGAGGAAGTTGAATGAGCGAAGGGATCAAACGGGGAGAAATATATTTACAGAGAGGAGTCGGAGATGAAGGGGGACAAAGGGGAAAATGTGCTGTGGGAACCAATTACTCATGACACACTTCTATCTGCGACAGCAGTCATCAAATCATACGAGTCATTTTTTTTTTTTTTTCAACGCAATTCTATCAAGTTCAGCTGGTTTACATAACAATCAGGTAAAATCCAACAACCACATGAGGAAAGGGACGCACTTCCCCAGACTCGGGCTCAACTGTTGTTGAGGTTTTGGCATCAAAAGAAAAAAAGGACCGAGCTCAGTCAGTGATGTTGACATGAAAGCTACTTCCTGCCATCGAACTAGCATGAGTCTCAAAGCCATGAGTTTGCAGAAAAAAACGTGAATAATAAAGCAGCTTTAGGAAAACTTTTTGAGCTTCATGATGACATCGTCGTGACGTTTGGTAGTAATTGTTCGGTTTGATGAAATTATAGATTTGCCATAATCTGTAAGCAAAAAAAAAAAAAAAAAACATTTAAAGGTTATAATAGCAGTATTTTCATCAGTCCATCCACAAAACGGCGCTGAATTAAAACGTGTTTGACATTTCAGGCTTCGACTGTGCTCGCCGATCTAGAGAGAAGCCTTTACTTTGAGAAACTCTAACACGCCTGCTCTCTGAGAAAGAACTGATCTGACAATATGGTACTTAATGATTTTGTAATGTATGATGGAGCCTGGATGTTAAGAGCTTAGTACTGCAAGAGGACAATCTTAAATTGTACAAGTCTATGAGGAGAAAACACGATGGGAGAAGTATGATCTGGGCTGCGAGCGCCTGTCAGCATGCTGGCTGCAGCATTTTCAATTAATTGCAGAGTTGTTTGGACAACCTGATAGTGGCTGATTGCAATAGTGCAGTCAAGAAGTGAAAAATGCATGAATTGAACGTTCATCCTGTGCCAATGAGCTGCTCATTTTAGGGAGATTATATCAATGAAGAAAGAAAGACAACTTAGTGAGGAAGTCAAAGGATAAATCCTGGTCAAAGAAGCTTGTAGTTGTGCATAAGTCTCAGGACACACACACACACTCGCTCGAATGCTGAAGTTGTTTCTCTGCGATAATGAGCACCATAGATACTGATATTTGAAAAGCTGCATTCCAGCCTGCTTCCCTCTGAAAATACGGAACATTATTAGGGTCTCGTAACGCTTGACAATGCAGCCTCCTCTTCCCCGCCAGGACTCACAATCACCTTTGCCTTGTTGACAGAGAGAAAACACTTTTTCAAGAAATACCACAATCTGCACAAACATATACAGGCTGCAGGAAGCAGGATTCACTGTCTTATTCTTGCAAATAAAATGAATAATAAGGGGAAAAACACTGTTTGTTAAATCACGATGTAAATTTTTTTTCTGCCTCATTCTCCCGATGAGTTTTCCATGCATTGAGCAAGGAAAGTACTGGTTTTTGTAAAATTTGTTAAACTCATTTACTATTGTCATCACCTCATTGCCCATGTGTTCCTTTGGGAGAGAGAAATAATGTGGTGGAGGCCAAAAGCTGAGTAACAACACCAGAATATGTTTAGAGCTGCTGAGGCAGTTGAGGCAGACGATGACGGGGAGGGATCAGCCAGTGGCGGCTTCACAAACGGTGAACATCTGATGCTTTGACTGCGGCTGGGAGGGACTGCTGAGCTTCCTGTGAGCGCTTGTTGAAATTGGGAGGAATAATACACAGGAATATATCGAGAGTCTCAAGAAATCGTAATTACCATCGGGGAAAACTCCACACGGCGTAGGGCCTGTTTGCACAGCAATGATTTCAAGTGAAATTGCAAATAGCAAGTCAGCTGCGTCGACGGACGTCGTTTTCAGAATGTTGCAGCGCAAACGTGAAACTTTTGATGGGTTTTACCTTGAAATGTTGTGTATTCTGGGTCTCAATCGTCTTCCCTCCACCAGATGTTACATCCTTTAACGACAATTGTTCTGCAGATGAAGGGCTGGTTCTGCTCCTGCTACTACTATAATTGATTGAGAATAATATCCAAAATCAGTCTATCATTTAAGAAAGTTTATTTTAATTCCATTCAAACCGAAGCACCAGCTGCATCCGCCACCTCATTCACTTCTATTAAGGAGAAAGATCCTAACATCAATAGAATATTAAACACATTTAATTCACAGCACACTCCAGACATGTATTAGTTTAGTAGAGAAACAGTTTCAACACATCGGTGCCATAATTGGTGAGTGTAGGGAGATCCACTCACTTGTTGATCATGATCTGTCATCAATAAATGTTAAGGCAGTAAGCCTGTACAGTGCAGTATGGATCCTAACAAGGAGCCCTGTGGAACTCCATGCATCATGCTATTGTGATCGACAGCAGCAAAGTGGAATCTGTCCGACAACTATGACATAAATCACCTTCGTGTTGCTGCTTTTATCCCAGTGGCAGGTTAGACGTCATGTTCACTGACATCCAGCTGAGATCAAACGGGAGAGAAACAGATGAACATGTATCTTACTTTTTTTTTTTTCAAGTCTTGAGGAAACAATAGATGATGAAATTCATGCACTTGGAATGACCTCTCTTCCATTTCTTTTCTCTGTAATTAAAATGAACTTGTCTGTTACTAACACAACATTGCGACGTGCATGTTTTGATTTATTCATTAACCTTCAGAGGGGTTTTGTGACACATCATTCTCCTGTGTTATTCCGGTCCTCCACAATGGTGTCAGGAAACACACTAAACAAAAACAATGTAATATGACCACAAGGGAGGCTAAATAAATAAATAAATAAATAAAAAGATAGAAACCTCAGGTGGAATGACAAGGCAGTCTCACTCCCCCTGACATCTGTTCCTGTGAAAGGAAAGCAAGGATGCCACTAACAGTTTACCCCAGATACCACAGTCCCCTCTGGCAACAGCATCTGTCTAATGAGGGTGCACAGGAGCACTCGTGAAGCCAGACATAACGGCGCTTTGATAGCGCGAGGTTTCTTCAAGGAGTCGCTTCATAACGCCGATGAAGAGAGAAAATGGGAGACGTTTTATCGAGAGATCCAAAATCCGTCAGCTTGCATCATGACGTGTGGCGTTTTCATAAAACTGTCCAAACATTTCCAAACATCCATTTAAGTCGCCGACAGGGTCAGTGCTGGAGTTTGTCAGCAGGGGCATTCAGCAAACTGCCAGCCTGGTTTTCAGGAGACTCACGGTGGTCGTGAGCAGTCTGAGCTCCCATGATGGCAGCTCCACTCACTTTTTCCGTTCATGGTCACAAAGGCCCCAATTACCAGGACGACGTTTTCAGCTGAAAACACCCAATCTTCATTGCATTTTGGGTATCTGTTTACATAAAAACACAGCTCAGAGCCACTGAAAATGCAACTTTTTGAAAATGCTCATGCTCTTTTCTTAGTAGGCGGGGTTTTCAGAACGCTGCCGTGTAAATGCAAATTTTTAATTAAACGAAAAAATTAGCAATGCACCTGGTTGCAGTGTCTATTACCGTACATCCATAACTTGGTAATTACATGTAATTACCATCCAATTAGTTAAATTTACTCACAAACCTCAAGGATGCACATGTTTTCAGTGGCTTTTCCGTTTGCTGGATGATTGAGCATCCACATCAAGTGTCCCAATCGGAGTTTACTGAAGCTCGTCCTTGACAACGGACATTTGCAGCTTCATCTCCATGTGCAGGCAGCGTAAAGGCACGCCATCTTTAATATGGCGTAGATACCACTTATATATTAGTGCTTGGCATAAAGCTGAAGCTGGCTTGTTGCCACAACTGTCAGCACTTATGAGCAAGCAGCGGCATCGAGGGTTAAATCCTCACAGCTATGAAGAAATGAAATGTTGAGACAAAACTAACATTGGAGCAAGCAGCTGACGCAGGGATCAGAACAACGGGAGGTCACTCCAATCTGTTTTTTTATTTCTGTTTGTTCTGGGTTTGATCACTTTTTGAAATGTATTTCATTGAAGAATGACACAGCACTGCCTTGTTTCCAACTTGGAGAACTTGAGAAATTATTTCTTGGTGAGGAATATATGTACATGAATTTGATTAAACCCAATGTGGACACTTCATCCATCCATCCATTCTTCCATACAGCTTCCACTTCATTCCACTTCACTGGAGCCAATCCCAACTATCTGTGTGTGAGGACAGGATACACCCTGGACAAAGAGAGAGACAACCACACACACTCACATTCACACCTTGGGGTGTGTAAGAGCTGAGATTTGTGATTGCCTTGTGCCACAAATTGACCTTGATTTTCAGATAAAGAATTTTCCATAACTCCAGGGTTTCCTCACCCTCCGGTCTAAACAGAGGACAAATCCAGGTCCACCCGGTTCCTGTGATGTTATGTCTGAAATCATGGAGCAATAAGCAAAGGAAATCCGGAGTTTCAGACTGATACAAAATAAACAGATCCTCTTATGACACATCCACCATTCAGATTACACACTGAGACATTCAGTCACATCACAATGATGTTGATGTGTCATCTAAACCTGCATAAATACAAATCCAAGCTTTTAAGAACATGATGCATTACACACATACAAACCTCAAAACCATGAGCACAACAAAAATATACACATGCACAACTCTCCAGATACAGACTTGCATTTAAAATAGTCTTCCTCTGTTAAAAAAACGTTTCAATTTTCAAACACTGCAGAAAATCATTGTTAAAAAGGAGAGAAGACTGAATTTATGATGACTATTTTCTGAATTTTCTCGATGGTTAAATTTTATGATCGTTTTTTCCATTTTCATTGAATGGGACAGCTTGTGTGTGTTTTTGTTTTTTAATAGCCCCTTTTCAGAACACTCCACTGATGCATTTTCCCCTCCAACACTTGTATTTCATGCTTCTTCTTCTGTTTTTTAAGGTTGATAATTACCCTCTTCGTGATGTTATCACCCCCCTGTCACCTTCCACTACGTCAGACACCCTCAGCCCCCTCCCCCCCAACAAATTTAGCAACAAAATTAGCCACAGTAATTCTGAATCATCCATCTCGCTGCTGCTGTAAATAAACACAATACCCCGGCAGAGAATCAAAACCTTTTAGTTTCTGCGTTCGTTCCCTGATGTGATGTGACACTGTGGCCGCTCTGGTTAGCTCAATGATGAATGTGATTCCAGATGAAAGATAACAGTACAAAAAGAACCATGGCATATGTTTGGTCTTGGCTCTGAATCGGTGGTCCTACGCGTTGCTCTGTGAAACAGGGTCAAGCTCTTGCTTGCTCATGCTTGCTTTTATGTCAAGTACTCATCATCTTTATTGAGCCCCTCAATCTCAATGGAGGAAAAAATGTAATGTGGTGATGTGCAAATTGATTTGAGAGCACTGAGACTTCTGGCGCTGGAGTTGTGTCTTTGGCCCTTTCGTTATATTTTGGGGATCCGTTTGCAGGGCGGTGCTCGGACAACTTTTCGTAAATGTTTCCAACTCCGTCTCCATAGAAACAATTGAAAACACAGCTTTTCATAAATGCTGCTACTGCACTTGTTGGTGTGTAAACATGGAACTTTTCTGACACGGCAGCGCAAAACCACATAAATCATTAGAGTATCGATTTCTTTTCACCAAACCTGTGATTTAATCCACCCTACATTAATGGGATTTGAACCCCAACCTGCAGTGTGTGGCAGAGCTTGACAGCAGTTGATTAGCAATGTAGTCATGCTTGGAAATTTATCAGCAATGAGAACAGCACTGTGTACAATGATGTCCATTAATAGGAAATCAGTCATGTCGTTTCGATACACAGGAGCTTTTGTGGATTTCTAATTCTCATTCCATGCAAAGCCTCGATTCGATCGCTCTCAGCTATACTGGTGCTTGTTTTACCCGAGATCGGATGACAAAGGAATTCATTAATATCTCACGTCATTAATGTGACGCTCCATAAGTCAGTCGCGATGCAGCAGCTGCTCTGGGAATCAACCCTCACCAAGAAAACCCAACCTGAATAAATGCGAATCCTTGTGGTGGATGTCCCCTCTCTCACAATATAGAAAAACATTTTTTTTTTTTTTTTTTTTAACCGTCAGATAACCAATTCCGTGGTTGATCACATGTAAATCGTTCCATAAAGTGCAATCCTATGATCTTCCAGTGCATTATGAATAAGTGAGTTTTTTTTTTTTTTTCCCCCACTGAAGTCCATCTCCTAGCTGAATACAGCAGGGTCACCTTGCAGCTGATTAAAACCCTGTATTTCTTTTTCTTTTCTTTTTTTTTTTTATAAAGCAAAATGAATTGTTAAAGGATAAAACTTGGAGTTGTTGGGGCCCTGCATAATGCATGACCATGCTAATTTCCCAGCAACAGAAGCCTGACAATACCTGCTGGCACTGTGCTCAAATCTTGAAGCGCAGGGACGAGACGAACCAGAGTCTCTGCCATGTTTGAGTGGCAGCTCAGCCTTTCTGGCAGTCAGAGCCTCGCTCTGCTGCCACTGAGGGAAAAAGCATGAATATCTTCCTCAGATCTACGTATACAGTAGTTTGTAACTTCATCCACGATGAATAATGCAGTCCAGATTTGACCCATTGAGAGCTCAAAATCAGTGGACAAATGCTGGGATTCTTCGGGTGTGAGCGTGGAACATTAATCTGGCCTTTTCCTGATGGCCGCGGACTCAGCGATGGGACTCCGCACATATAAATCATGCATTAAACATGCAGTTGGCTTTGTAACCCTGGGCCAAATGGTTTTGCTGAAAGCAGCGGCAGCAGATGAATGAGGGCTCAGGTGGACTCGTTGAAACGCTCCGACAGGATTCAAATGTGACGGGGAGACATACAAGGAGGGAGATTTATCACCACGGCGAGGGAAAGGCAGCGTGCCGGACGGCCTTCAGGAGCCCGCCCGTTCCCTTCTCCTCACAAACATAAAGGATTACTCCAGAGTGGGTCCCTGATAGGGAATCAATGATATTCATAACGTGTTAAAGGTGTAACGTACCACAAGGACAGCGGCACGGGGGCAGGTGGTGATGATTTCTGAACGGCGCCAAAATCACTTTGCGGAGACCTCGGAGATTTATCCCCCTTAATACGACAAGTGCAGCATTTCTTCTCCTTGATGCCGGATGTGGAGAACGGTGAAAAAAACAGCCAGAGAGACTTTAGACTTGTTTTTCTGTAAAGTCACTTCTAGAAATATTGGTGGTTCAGGTTTTTTTGGACTTGTTTGTGAAATGTGTTTACTTATTTGTGGTTGGTCACCAGCATCCTGAATGGCTCTGATTTGGATATAAATGATAGCATCAAAGTGAGTAAAATACAAAAAAAAAAAAAAAATCAATTTCCACAGCCTTTCAGTCCCATTTATTCCTGTACG
Source organism: Salarias fasciatus (assembly GCF_902148845.1). NCBI lineage: Eukaryota > Metazoa > Chordata > Actinopteri > Blenniiformes > Blenniidae > Salarias > Salarias fasciatus. The sequence goes on along the minus strand of NW_021941408.1, from coordinate 182,433 downwards.
TTTGAACAGAACTCGAACACAAGGCGAGTTTTACGTTTTCACTGGAAATCGCCTCCGTGAAAACTTTCCCTCAGATTTACCCACAGGTTCTTTTCTTCCTTGCCTGAGTTAAAGTGTTGCAGATCCACTTCGGCCCAGTTTTTTGACCTGTTGTAAAAACAAAGTGGTGACAGACATGATGACACATTGCAAAGGTGCTGGATGAGAAGAATTAAAGGTCAGATTTAAACCGTGTCAGCCTTCAAGTCGCACCAACTTGACCTTATACTTTTATTTTTTTGTCAATTGTGTGTGTAAATGGACAAAAAAAGAGCCGATGGTGGCTCCAGTTGCTAAAATGTCACATCCACTGACACAATTCTTTTATATTTCTTGTGTCAAAAGCATTAAGCAACTGTTGTCTCGACACAAGTTACATGTGACAATTGGAAAATAATGCGCGTGATTTAAAGTCTTAATCTGATTCAGAGTCACACAAAACAACAAAATAAATGTTTAAACGGGAAGATTTCGCCTGATTACAAAAAACAAAGGGAATCAGATGGTGGCAACAAGTTTTCAAAACAAACTGGACACACTGCGATTTAGCAGCTTTTATTATAATGTCAATGGTGAAATCGAGAACTTCTTCAGGGACACTGAACAGTTGCACGGTGTTCTCCCAACGACAGTAACTTTTCGGATGTGTTCATGAAGAGGCTCGAAAAGCAGCTGATAAGTCATCATGATAGGAAACAGGATGTTGCTTCTGTATTATCATAATTACATCCAATAGCGCTGAATGAAAGACAACATCTTTCAGAGTTTAATCCAAAATCACATCTGTTGGTTATGCTAGCTGTTACTCTGGCTTTTTTTCTCGCGTTGTTTTTATACTGGTGACTGTTTTTAGAAGATTTCGACGTTGCTGTGGGAAATCACACCGGCTCCTCTTCACTCGACATACTGTGTGTGTTTTTCTGTCAATCTGTTGAACTCAATTCAATTCATCCATACATCCATCTTCTCGATGGCTTTACACGCGTTAGGGTCAAGGGCCACTGGAGCCGACCAAGGCTGCGTCGAGGCCAGATCACCAGTCTGTCACGGGACAAACACAAACGAGAGAGACGGCCAGGCACACGCACAGCCCTGCATTAAATTAATTTCAATTCAATTCAATTTCAGTTAATGTGGTGCAAACAGAATCTCTTCTCTGCAGATGAGAATCAGAGATAGAGGCTTTCAGCTGGAGGATAGCAAAGAGAAAAAGATAAGGTGGCGAGCAACAAACAAATCAGATGATGTTAGATGGGAAGAAAATATGAACCTGATGAGCAAGGGAAGCTGCGATGACGAAATCCAGGAACGGACCGAGAGGAAAGAGCAGAAAGCCACTGTTCATGTTTTCCTCCAGAGTGCCATGAGCTCCGGTCCACATTCTCCTGGACTTGATAGTTTCACAGTTGAGAATCATCTGTATCAACCATCCAGCTTTGCTGTCTGTCCATACGAATTACAAAAACCAACAACAGCACCCACTCGTGGCCTGGCAAGCTAACAACCTAATTTTCCAGCATTTCTGCTGTTTTCTTGTCAACGAATATCATTTCCAATATGCTGCCATGTAAACATGAAACTTTTCTGAAATGGTTTTTCCAAATGATGACTGCTGAGTGGAACCATGTGACTCGATCAGTCGGTGCTCCAGCTGCTTTCTGTTGGTTTTTGTGGGTTATTGTTTCATCTATCAGCCAGTTAGGAGTTTTACATATTCATAGCACAGTTCCCGTAGCGCTCTTAAACTTTTTATGTCCGTAAATAAGTGTACTATGGGGATATATGCACTAGATGAAGTTGCTTTGCCAATTTACTTTTAACTTGCATATACAGTGTGCAAATAAAGGCCCTCTGTTGCGTTCTAATTGTGGATTCTATGATGAATTATGCTTTTTTTTTTTTTTTTGGAGGCGCTCATAAGCACATGTAGTAATTTATAACATGCAATCATTTCATCCACTCATATTTATTGCATTGCCAGGCCTGAGGGCCTAATGATCACAGCTGTCCACAGTTTAGCTTCAGGCTTTATCTCTGCTTTCAGAGAATAGTTCATTCTCAGGGTGTTTCAAAGATATTACGCACACAAAGGACATCGTTTGCTGTTAAGCTTAGAAATATTATCCCAGAATTGCTTGAACTGTCGACCTCTCACAGTTGGGATATCACATTAATTCATTTTATGTTTTTTTTTTCTTCACTTTTTTTTATCATGTCTGAGATTTTTTAAAAAATATTTTACTGGCATTAAATTAGAAATGAGTGCATTTGTCGTTGCATGTTACATGTATCGTGAAACATTTCAATTTAGTTTTTTTTTTTTCCAATGCAATGTGTGGCCGAATAATTTTCACATTATCACTGTCATTGCAATGTCTAAAATTTTCTGGAAATATCCGATTTTATTTTTCCTTTGCTGAAAAATAAATATGCAAACCCTGTCTTTGAAACCCCATCGAATGTACAGCAGGCTCCATTCTTCACGCTCGGACGCTCTTATCTAAGCAAGTCCTCTGTTTTTAACAGTGAGGTCAAAGGTTGGGGTGAAAAACAAGGGTGTCTCCCGGGAGTTGGAATCAAACAGTCATGGATGGACGAGGCTTGCTGCGCTGCTCCACCTGAGTGCCTGCGTGCCAGCAGCGGAGCAGAGGATGATGGTCCTCTCTCAAACTGCTGCGGCGGTCTTACCGAGTTCAACATGTGAGCAAAAATCAGATGAGCTGCTGCCTGACTGGCTGGCCGGCCCTCACCTCCCTCAGGGTGTTATGGATGGAAATGTTCCTGGTTACACCCACGCACCAGGGGTGGAGGTGTGGCCCTTGGGATGACTTGTCAAGCTCCATCCATCAGAGACCAGCACCTCGGGACAAGGTCCCCCAAACCCCCAGCTCCACTGTTCCTTAGTGTGAGGCTGATCGCAAAGGTTCAAACTGTTCCATGGGACACTGAATACTGGTTCAAAACAAACAATCAGGAAATCTAGCGCTGCTGCTCCTCCTGGGATGTTCACCTATGGCTGATCAGAAATCAAAACAGCCTTAAGTGCTGCTGCCAAGCGTTAAACGTGCACTGACGCGATTATTGTCACTTGATTTCATCAAAGCACCGAAATAGATAACATACAGTCGTACATGTGTCTTGTGTCAGAGCAGATCTCGTCATTCCTCTGATCTCTTTGATTCCAGAGATCTGAGTCGCTGAGGGAGTTCTCCCACAGATATCCACGAAATATCTCTTGGAGCACATTTTGGTCTCATGTGACAGAGCAAGACTTTTTTTTTTTTTTTTTTTTTTTAGGAGCGTTTTAGTTGGGGCATGAAATATCATCCACCTCCCCCTCTCCTCACTGAAATGCAAGGGTAACGCAGAGCAGACAGCACGATGATGACAGGCTCGCTGGAATTCATCTCGGGCAGCTTTGGAGACTCCAAATCAGCTGCGAGTCCATGGCGTGCGTCATTGCGCAGCGGCGCGTCCAACCCGTAGCGGTTAATGGGAATCCGCTGAGAGAGCACTACCAGTTGTTTGTGCGGGCATACGTATGCACGGAGCAGCAGGTGCTGGCTTTAAAGAAAGGAGGAATAAAACACCGCATGGAAGCGGAGGCTACGGCAACGCAGATCTGAAGTGGGGGGTGGAAAAAAAGAAGTGCATCCCGGAGTCTTTATGTCCAGGACGCGCTATACGTGACATGAACGCGGCGATCGGCAGAGACAGGTAAAAGTTGGGGTTTTAACTCTGTCCGTCTCTCTGTGTGTGGTTTAGCTGAAAATTACGGAGGCGCCCGTTGGAGAGGATTTTTCCTTTTTTTTTTTTTTTCCTTCTCGTGCGCTTTTTCCAAGCAGCGCACCTTTGAGCGGAGCGCAGCGCAGCGCGCACACGCACACTGGATCCAAAACTTTGATGTCCTGGAAGCTTGTGGGTTTCTTTTTTCTCCTTAATACCAAAATGCATGAGTCTTTATTTGCTGTTGTTGTTTTAATTGGGGTGAATAAGAAAAGTCGTGGCGATGCGCAAGTCAATTCCAAGCTTATCTCGGTCGGTGTTACTTAACGGCACCGTGCGCGCGTCTCAGCGCGCGTGCAGTGAGTCTTCCTCCTCAAATTTTTTTTTTTTCTTTGCAGCTTTCAGTTGATTCCAGCTGCTGGCGCACCAGTGCGTGGCTCACTCCCTTCATTGGAGTGAACGGGGTTAGGAGGTTAACCTATAAGGCGAGCTTCTGGTTTGATTCTTTTTAAAAAATCATGTTGTGTTCTTTCAGAAGCTGTACATTCAAGTACTTCAATTGTGATCGAGCTCAAGAAGCAACCTATACCCACTTCAATTCAGAAACGTCAAAGGAGATCAGGAGCAGGTGTATTATTGACACCTATCATTATTTTTATATGCCTTTTACAGGAATTGGTTCAGACTGGGATGCATAGGATTCATCGCCCTCTGGGCAACCACAAACCAGCCTTTCTTAAGCTCTTATCAATCTGTGATGTCTATTTTAGCCTGTCTCTATCCCAGCAGCCCCACATCAGATAAAAGAAAAAAAAAAAAAAACACAGTTAAGCTGTCAAGTAGACTGACAAATGCTCCCAGCAATGCTATGATACCACCAGCGATAAAATCTGTAATTAAAATTACGCTAATGCTCCATGAAGCCTTATGGTGAGATTTCATGAGTCCCCTTCTAATTTCTCTAACTATATTTACCACAATGATAATGTCTGTAATCAGCGGAACAAGCACAGATTGTAAGACATACTTAATTGGTGAAGTTTCTCTTTTTTTTTCTCTCTCTCTCACTCTTTGGGTTTAAACTGCCAGCTGCCTTTCAGATTCGGCTCTCTCAGTGCAGGCCAGCCGTCACGAGAAAGGGAATGAGATTTACATAAATAGAGTTGTGGTGGAGATAATGGAAAGGCTGTCCGTTATCATCACAACTCCAGGACTGGGAGCGGTATTTTGTTTCTCTCTGAGATCACGAGGATTAAAAAAGCTGCAGCCGCGCACAGCAGATTGAATAGTTGGAGCGTACGGGGCATATTTGACATGTGAATCCATTGTTTTTGTTTTCAGTTTTCTCTCCCTGTATTGATTATTTTCCCCCGTTGGCTCGGGTTGCGCCTCGTACCTGCTTCTTATTGACTGTTTTCTGTGGTCTGGCGAGCTGAGAGAGCGCGGCCCTGTGTCACTGCTATGAGCTGCTGGTAATTCATCACAGTCGTTTTAGAGAGCATCTCTCATGCCAGGTCAACACTCCTGGATCTCACTGTTTTTTTGTTTGAAATCACAATCCAGACTTCCCATGTTGGGCTGCTGTACAGGTGCTTCATGACAGCTGCTGGGGCTCTTTCTGGTTCTTGTCTCCTGGGCTTTTGCCTGGCAGTGTGTCATATGTCAGCGTTAATGCAATCTGATGGCAGAAATCCTCCTGGTATTGTCTCCCCATGTCCTGTCATGGCGCCTTGATGTGTCGTCCGATCGACTGGTTTCCCTCAGGCTTTTCTTTTCAAGGATCACGTCTGATGGAAACACGACCACAGGGCAGGGGCGTGGTCTGCAGGGACCAGAAGCTCCAGGACCGTGACGCAAAGCACGTTTCAGCAGAATGCAAAAGGGTTTGATCCATTTTAATTTGCCACCATTGATTGAATTTCTTCACCGGGTTGAACTGGCTTGACCCATCAGAGTTGTGCTGCTTATCCCCCCTGATGTCCTGTACACACTGATCAGCCCAACAGTTTGGACTGCTTTTAGCTGAAGTGCAAGAGTCGTGACACCTGTTCTACCAGGTTGCATGGAAATCTTCTGTCTTCAAAGTGAATTCATTAGGAGCCTCCCTGTCTGCAGCGGTCAGAGGAAAGAGAAGCGGTGAACCAGTGACCAGGCTCTGTACAGCTTCTCGGACTTTAGAGATCTGTTTCTTACATCTCGATGTCACGCACTTCAGCGATCCTTCAGAAATCTGGTGCAGTTTGGGCTGTTAAACAACAATACACCACTGTGATGTGAGTGGTTATAATGTTACGGCTGATCAACAGATGATCTACACATTCAAATTTTGTTGTAGCTCAATTAAGCAGATGTACTTTATCATGCTCACAAGTTTGACATGACACCTGATCACATTTCCAACCAGCTGTAATTGCCCTCATTGATTTTCCCAAGAGACGAACTGGACTCGTCAGCCTGGCTGTGGAAACACTCTGGTCTCCATGTTTAAATCCAGATTATGCTTCATATGTACATGTCAAGAAGCCAATCCACACTTTAATTATAAAGGTGAAGCAGTAAGTCTGCGCAGGTTGGGTTTTATTTCTTAGGCAGCATAAACTACATGACAGGATTTCAGAAAGCATGGGGTTAAAATTAAGTAGGTTACATTCTTAAAAAATTCATATCACTTATTTGACATATCCTTTTGATATGATTATTCGCGAAGCTGTAGATCCATGGTTTCATCCATGCAGCCGCTCTTTAGTGCCGACTCGGTCATGTTTTATGTGGTGTCTCTTGATTAAGTCTTCAATAATTACACCACCCACGAGAGCACACTTTCTCCCCATCCGTGGGTTCAGTAAAATTACTGGATTAGTCTCCTGGGTGAAAGCTGTAGTAATAGTTCTCAGTACTGGGCCTTCTTATTTATTGCCGCTACCTCTTATGTAATAATTTCTACGGCTGCAGTTTGTCATTTTGAGCACCTTGGAGGAGAAGTTGAGTCGGACTACTCCATGTGTCCGAGGAAGATGAGTCCGTCTGCTCAGTTATCCTGATGACATTTTGTTCTCATGATAATAAAAGTGATCTATAAGAGGAATATCTAATGGTGAATGGACACGCAATATACCGGCGGTCCCTCGACAAGAACAAGAAATTTACAGAAGTTGGCACAAAGATGAACTCAATCAGTCACGGAAATGATAATCAAGGACCACCTGATGATGGGAAATGCTTTTTTTAATATTAAGATATACCGATATCGGTAAATATGAATATTGGTTATTGTATCAGTCAAACTTTTCATATTGGTGCATCATATCGTACCTGGCATTGTGAAGAAAGTGTTGAAGACAGCATTGTCAAAGCGTGTGTGTGTGTGTGTGTGTGTGTGCAGGAGTCTCCATTCATAAGAGGTGTTTCAAGTGCAGTTTTAACCGTGTAAAATGTCCAGTACGCATCTTAAATTCACACAAAAGCACTGGCGTTCAGGATTACCTGCAGGTGTGTCTGTACACTGTCTTCCAGCATCCAGGCAGTAAATTCTACATACTGGACCGCAGGCGTCAAAGCACTGAACAGCTCCATCAAACGGAGTGCTCTGCTTCACCAAATAATACATCATATTTCATTTTGTTGCTGGCAGAGAAGTGAATCTCAGCAGAGAGAGAGAGCACTGCCAGTTCTGTCAGACAAAAGGAAACACATTTAGGTTTTGTTTTTGCTGAAAACTTTATTTCTGGGAGGCATGGATGAGTTAAATTTAATGAGCTTTTATGGTTTAAGTTTTGCAAGTCCTCTACAGCATTTCCATGTCTTTATGTGGCTTTGTGATGTGACCATCCTCTGTTTTTTGTTTTAGCTTCTGTTTTTCAAAGACACTTAACATCAATAGTCATTTGTGTGTGCCCCAGCAGGGGAGACGATTATATTATGGGCAAAGACCAGGTCCAGTCAACAGCTTTAAATAGCTTTCAAGCCACTTAAATGACTCCTACTGTTTCGCTCTGTCGACATGGGGTCGCACGGCTCAATCGAACATACCAAAAGCAGAAGGGAACATTCATGGAGGCTGGAGCTGAGGTAGTCATGATGAAGGAAACAATATAAGAAGGCAGGATGTAAAATATAAAGTGTAAGAACCAATAGATTGAGTTGGAAAAGATTGTAAATACGGCAGCTCCAGAAACGTATTGTGTTTTATATATTTTTACAATTCGACACACCAGAAAAATAGTTTTTCCCCATTTTCATGGAGATGGAATTGCAGTCTTCTCAGAAAGTTCCACCTTGGGAGTCCTTTTCAAAAAGTTGCACTTTCATTCTGTAAACAGACTCCAGAAACAATGTTTTCAATAGAAAATAGGCCAGAGTCTCAGCATCTTCCTATCGGACTGGATGTCCCATCTTCTCTTATTAGTCTTTTTGTGGAAATGCAATTTCAGTAACTAAGCTCATCCAAACTAGGTCACGTTGACTTTATTGTCACTTTAACTGATTTATATTGTCACCTTCAATGATTACATAGCGTCTTCTTGAACCTGCCGTTTGATCAAATTTCCCTAAAATCGACATGTTCAGACTAATCTCAAACCTCCATTTTTAATCATCCCCCCTTCCCTGATCCCTCTTCATCATCATCATCCACTCCCCTGTCATCATCACTCCTGTATTTGCAAGCCTGCATTTTTCCTCCCCATAGTGTACGTTAAAGCAGCAATGTTGCCAGCTCAGCCTAATAATAGCGCCGAGTGACGGACGCTGGAGACCCGTCTGACGTGCTGGGGAGTGGAAGTCAGTCAGAGCGTGAATCGAAGCCTCTAAAATCCACAGATGAAACGGGGAAAGGGAGGCCTCTGCCTGGATGAAGTCCGCAGAGCCCCGAATGTTGCTCCGAGAAGCCGCCTTGTTGCGTCTGAGAGCGCAACAGAGGCAAAGATGAGGCCGAGAGAGCGTCTGTCAGGAGGTGGGCTGAGCCTCCCAGTGTCTTTTATATAATGAGAGACGCCGGTTGGACTGTGGCGAGAACCCTAAAGACTCTACAATGACAGCATCACTAAGATACTTTGATAGCAGAGATGAAAACCATTCTACCGCGCAGCGAAACGCTGCATTACTCTGTTCCATCAGACTCACATTAGAAATTCTTTCAGTGCTATTTTTGATTCAATGTACTTGTGGAATCTCGAAAGAATTTTTTTTTTTTTTTTTTTTCAGTTTTTTTCATCAAAAAAAATAAAATATGGAGCTAGCTGGACTGAAGTCGGAGTGGCTGGCTGAAATGCAATGAGACTTATGTTTCAAAAATCATCAGGAAAAACCCAGCTGTTTTATACATACCAGATTAACTTAAGCACCCTTACACACTTTGGCTGGTCTGTCTGTTGAAACATAACGTCTGTGGAAAAAAAAAAAAGTGAGATTTTGAAGGAAACTAAAGGCAATTTCTTATTAGCACTTTATTTTTCCAATTATTATCACTGTATTCACCTTTGTGTCTCAGTTTTTTTCTCCATGGATCAGCCGCTGCTGTGTGACAAATTGTCTGTCTGACAGCATATCAGAGAGTCTGATGAGTGTCTGACAAACCAGAAAAACAAGCATCACCCTTGAGGAGGAAATCTTGTTTCATGAGCCAAGCTGATGAACGAGATTAGTTTGCAGTGATAACTTCAACTCAACGTTTTTGAAATTACAGCTACAAAAGGCATTAATCTCAAAAGTCGACCACCTGATGAATATATTTCCAACCATGATGGAGGAAAGGTTGTGAGCTGCAAACAGCTCCCCAGTAGTAACTTTTTAAGGTTTTAGCCTGAAGCTCAGTTCTCTTCGGTCTTTCTGGATCTTGAATAAAAATGCTTTTCTGATTGAAATAAAGAGTTTCTTTTATATCAGAAAGCTGGCTGGGTTGTCCAGTTCGTGGTTACTATCCAGCCGGCAGCTGGCCCTGTGGCCAAACCGCTTCCAGCCAAAGCATTTTGGAAAGCCCATGTGAATGTTGCTTCATGGTGGTTTGCTCCGTGGCTCTTGGTAAATGCTGTAGGGTTCAACGAAATCCCCACTGACCAAGCACAGCATGTCACGTTCAGGAAAACAGCTGCTGGTTCTGTGGTGGTGTCCCATCTGGGAGCAACTCCACAAATCGAATCAACCTCGTCATTGATCACCTTTCAAATAAGTATCCTAATAAATAGGGTTTTAGACCATCACAGGTCCTGAGACTTTTATAATTGAGATCAATGACATTGATCTTCAAAGAAATGATTCCTGATTGCAGTGATTTATGCAGATAAGGTGATATATCAGGGGTGCCTAACCCTATTCTTAGGAGCTCCTGTCCTGCATGTTTTAGTTCTCTCCCTGCTCCAGCACACCTTTCTGCGTTGACAGGCTCATTACTGAACTCTGTTCGGTGCTCGGTTAAGACAGAATCATTAGATTCATGTGTGTTGAAGCAGAGAGAGAAAGCTAAAACATGTGGGACAGGTGCTCTCCAGGAGTGGGGGTGGCCACCTCTGTGCTGGAGTCTGGGATGCGGCTGGTATTCAACAAGAGCAGAGTTCTGGTGTCGCTACCAGTAAATGAAAAGGATTTTGTTGGCATGTCAAGACATTTGTGGAAACCCCGACTTTCTGAAGCTTCCCTGCTGAGATACACCTGAATCAAATGAATAAAAGTTCAGTATTTGTTGCAATTTTTAACTTGAATGGAAGTTTCTGAGATCTCTAAGACAGAATTTACACAGCGTTTCAAATGAAAATTTCTTTGGATTTTAATTTCAGAAAGGCTGCGCGTTTACATGGCAACATTTGGAAAATGATGCTCATTTACATGGGAACAGCAGAAAGTTTTTATGTTGGTCCACTAGTGGGTGCTGTTGGTTGTTTTTTTTTTTTTTTATAATGAAACCACACACACACACACAGACAACAATACACAAAGTTAAACAGACATTTGTATGGACATAAAATGAAGTGTGATCACCATTGTGGATGACTATTAAAGGTGCTGTAGGCAGGATTTTGCTAGTCAATGCTAATTTTTCTGTGTTTTCTTTGGATTAAATGTTAGAGTATCCATTGATAATTCTTTAGGAGTGTAGCATAATTGCACTACCGCGAGGGCGCAGCGTTTCCATCTGTCTCTGTTCTGAGCTGAAAAGGAATCTCGACAGCTCCAGGTATCTTTGACCAATCAGAAGAGTCCATGAGGCTCTAACCGTGATTGGTCGAGGGGGGTTTTGTCGCGCGCTCTTGTGGGAGGGGCTTAACTTGCGTAAGAGCGTGATGTCAGAGAAAACAGGACAGGATTGGCTGTGCTGGGTTTCAAATCGCCATCTTAGATGGGTCAAATCGCCATCTTGCTTAGGTAACCCTAAGCAAGATGGCGGAGATGCGGAATCCTGCCTACAGCACCTTTAATGAGGAAAACATGGACTGGGAGGGCAAGTATTGTTGTTTTGTCCATCTAGAAAAATATGTGCAGTAGCAGAGTTTGAGAAAAGTTGCATTTCCATCTTTTCACTAGCTCCAAGCATCTTTAGCATTTTGCACCAAAAATCACAACAACCACTGTGTGGGATCCTAGTTGATCTCACTCAGCAAGGATGCCTCGTTAAAATGAAGTGAATCTGCTGTCTTTTCCTGTTTTTGGTCCTCCGAATAATTGGCCATAAGTATGTCACGCAAGAAGTGACAGACAACTGGAAAAGACGACGATGTGATCACCTGCTGTGGAAGTAGGTCCTTTTCAAAGGCAAAATATTTGAATTGTCACAGCAGAGAAGCACAGGTGTGTCTCAGAACATGAATGGTGTCCCGGTTTTCCATGCCAGTGCGCCAGCATACACAGCATCTCTACCTTGTTGCAGTGTTTCCCAAACCCTGCGTCCTGGGGGACTCCTGCCCTGCATGTTTCAGATGTCTCTCCTGCTCCTGCACACCTGATTCAAATGAGCGGCATGCTCCGAGGCTCCTCCAGCGCTTTACGATGAGCCACTCGTTTGATTCAGGTGTGCTGGAGCTCTCAAGCATGCCGAGCTTCAGGTCTTTGGAAGCGCCGCGGTAATGGAATATAGCTATTATTTATGTGAACAGCAGCACTTGCGCCACTCCAGCTTTTTGACATGTTAAATGGCTGCATCGGAAATCACTGCCTGTTTTCTATTCAGCGATCTGCACATGCCAAATTTATTCTCCGGATAGGGTGCACAAAAATTATACAGTAGCATTCAAAAAAAAGACCAGACGGACTTATTTTTCTGCGGGCAGGTTTTGAAATGCAGTGTAATTGAACTTATGTGGCACATTTCACAAATAATCACCACAAGACACTTTGAAATATGGAGAGGGCTGGACGGGGGATCAAACCGCCAACTTAAGGATTGGAGGTGTCTGGTAGGTCACTCACAATTTACATATTCAAGAATATTCTGAAATTCAGCAGTTGAGAGCGGTGCACAGCAACTACTGGAGCAAACGAGCAGAACAAATGATTTTTTTGCAGCTCTGAAACTCATTCAAGGTGGTTTTGTGTTTCTTTGTAGATTTGTATTTCAGCCACTTCTTTAGATTTAATTAACTCTGCATATTGGAGACACTGTGATACCATTTCTTTCAAATTGGCACAATCAATGTGCTTTATGCAAGAATTCAAGTTTCATAGATTTCCTGCGAGACTGTGGCTTCCCGGAATGTGATATAGGCTGTGACGCATTTAATGGATGACGCACACCTCAACTTTTTCCTGATGGACTCCTTCAGCTTCTGATGTTGGTTTTGTTTTGTTTTGTTTGTGTGAACCTTTCCAGAAACTCGGGAACAATAATGCTCCCACTGTTGTGCAACACTGCTGATTCAACATCTGTGTAAAGTGGGTGAACTCTAATCTCACACCTGTAAGCTCTTCACACATCCCGTCTCAGGTCTCATCTTCTCTCTTACTCGTTTTTTATAATCGCAAGTCAGAAATGAATGCTTATCCAGAGTCCTCCAACATGTTTGATGTATCTGTAAAATCCATCCATTCATCTTCAAGACAGCTTTATCCCCTCTGGATTCATAACCCGGCTTAAAGAACAGGAAAATCAGCCAGAAGTGCTGTAGCTTTGTCTAAAAGACACTTCAGGCTATAAAGGCTTTATAAGTTTTTCTCTTATCTGTTTTTATATGAGTGTAAAACTGAAAGCTTCATTCATCACTCATAGGCCTCGTTTACAAGATGATGTTTCTAAGTAAAAACAGAAAACTTTCAGTTCATTTCTGTTTGTCTGTTTGCCGTGAAACCTGCGCTCGGAGCAACTGAAAATGCAGCTTTTTTTGAATCTTTGAAACCACATTATTTTCAGCATTTCTGAAGGGCATCGTTTTCAAAAAGTTACCATATAATTATGAAACTTTTCTGAAACGAAAATGCAAAAATGATGTTTCCACATGAAACGCCATGTACACTTGGCTCTGTAGCCAATCACTGGGGTAGTTAGTCCCAGACAAAGACCTTGGCCTTGATCCACTGGAGATTTATGTGGAAACATGGATGCAAGCTTAATTTTATTTGCAATATTGGAGGAAGTTGCGGCCTTGAGGTTACTTGGCATTTGAAGTTTGCAGGCCTGTGATCCTCAGCAGCTCCACGAGCCTGACACTGTGGCAGCATTCTGCTCCTATTAGTTATCTATGAATGGGTGAGTTAAATGCAGAGAGAGAATTTATTCAAGAGGAATCCAGAAAAGGAGCTGACCTTTATGAAGATGCACAATCCAAACATTTGCAGTCATGAACATGGACTATTAGATGTGTTTCCCAAATTATGCAAAAAGAACTAGCTCATGCATTATTATTAATGGTGCATGATTATTTTCCAATGTGCAATGTGAGTTTGTCACGAGGCTTCGATTTGTTGGGACATTATGAAATGTTTTCTTTAATTTACTCTTCTGGATCTAACAATCTTTTCTGAATCTATTCCGTGTCTTTCCCAAAGCCTTGACTTAGAGCATCTATCATACATTTGCTGTAATGCTACGATGTGTGTGTGTGACATGTTTGATAACATTATCCTCCAACATCACCAGCTCAATAAAATCACATTAAATTATGTGCCCAAACAAACAAAAATGCACACAAACCCTCTTTTGAATACTCCTGCTTGCACGTGTTGTAGCATGATGGTATTGTTCTTCCCCGATCACCTGAAAAATACAGAACAGTACAACTTTTTGTACATTTTAGCGTCTGAGCAAATAAAGCCCTCAGTGTTATGTTAATGCACTGACTTCAAGATTTCAGCCACATATCAGACTTTTATCCAGATTAACGTACATGCCAACCTGTTTAGTTTGCATAAGCTACCTCACAAAGCTTCTTCTGCTGGTGAGAAATTTCCCTACTTTCTAGAGTTTTTCTTCTGTCAGTATTTGGATGATGTTAATGATGCTAAACTAATTCATTGTACATTTAAAGGTTTTGATGCTCTTGAAAAACAAAATCCGAGCCCACAAATCAGTCACCACAATAACCAAGTGAATGAGAATGACGAGGGAAAGGGGGAGACGTGGATATGGACGAGCTTGACGTGCCATTGACGTGACTCATCCAGTGAGCCTGGAATAAGTACCTTGAAGAGCTACAAAGGAGAGAAAAGCCGGAGAATTAGATGAAGTGACTCAGTTCTGCTTGACATATCTTTTTTATATTTGCTGCTGCCCTTTTCAAGTCGGCTTAAAATCAAATTGCCAGCGGTCGGAATCGCGGCTGAAAGACAAGCATCGCCGTGGCTCACTGCTACCCGTCCTCCCGTGCGAGCGTGTCCTTTATCGGGATGGTCACTCAGCTTTGGCACATGCCAGGGCGGTTTTTGTCAAAAAAAAAAAAAACATGAACTGAACTGCGGAGATAAGTGAGCTTTAAAGTTGGGACTTCCCTAACCGGGGGCACTGAAAAAGCCATGGTCTCATGTCCTCAAATACCAACAAGGAAAACATTTGGTACTTTGAAGATTAGGGGTAACACAGCGGGAGGGAACAGCAAGAGAGCTGCGTGTGCACAGTGTTACATCTGGATATGTGATTTCTGGGATACAAAGCCTTGTCTGTAAACTTTGTGTATTTTTTTTTTTTTTTTTTTTTTTTTACATCTGCCAAAAGATCAGAAAGTTATCCCCAGACAGTGACAGATGAATCCAATTACACCTGGTGTGAAAACAAACAAAGAAATAAATTATTTTCTAGTTTTCTCATTTGCTGTCTGACCCATCAGAGCCAATCGTAAGACAACTGGGGCACAAAGAGACAGCGACACAAGCCGAATGTCAAATACACTTTGTAATGGAAGTCGCAAATGACTTACATCGCCCTCACTCTACAGAGACAAGGACTTCCATCAAGGCTGGGAATGAGCACGCGTCTTTGAAGATAATGAATCAAAACGCGTGTGATTAATTGCTTGGTGATGTTGGTTAGCACATAAATGGCGTGTCTTCTGCTTGAGAGTCTGTTCCAATCCAGAAAGCAGTTCAGCGGAGCCACATCTCATTATAGTTTCATTGTCCATTGCCTGGGATTCCCAATAGTCTGCCATTGACACGGGCATGTATGAAGCTTTACGCTGTGTGGTCTTCTCGCGTGAGAATGAGTCAAACATTCAGTGCCAGACTCAGCCAGACAGGTTTTATAGGGGTATCCCTGATCCCAAGAACAGCTCCCCAGGTTACTGTAAACTGCTGTAATGTACTGACTGAACTGCTTCCAGGTGAGTGGGCGTGATTCAGTCCTTTTTAATGCATCGCTGAGCAGCACACGGAGATGAGAAGACAGCCATGTTTGCAATGCTCTTTTCTTTTTCCTATTTTTTTTTTTTTTTTTGGAACATTTTATTAACACCTGTACCTTGCTTTTGAAAGCTTTAGGCTGTAGCACATCTGTGATTTCTGTTTCTTTCATGATTTCTTTTACACATCAGTGCAGTGGTAAGTTTTTGAGTTTTACGAGCAAATGGAAGATTGTAGAGGAAAAGACGGTGGTGTGTCCCTGGCAGTGGTGCAGGGGCGTCCAAATCCCTGGAGAAGTGGTGATTCTCTCATTTTATGCCTTGTTTTAAAGCAGCCAATTTTTTGCAACTGCTTCTAATTTTTCAAAAACACTGCCATGTACAAAACTCCATCCATCTATATTATTTGCTCATTGTAACATTATTTCAGTATAATTTTTCATTTAGTTGTATAGTGCATTATTTGTCTCTGTGTGTGATTTCATGGCCGAGCATGCCAACTACGTCTTTCTCAGTGTTTCTGCCTTTGCTGTGTGAACAGACGCCGTTCTCAGAACCTTGCTGTGTTACTTTGAATCTTTGCTGAAACAAAAACACAGAAAAGGAGTGTTTTCACTTGAAACACTGCTGGATAAATGGGGCAGGGCCGCCGACAGTGGGGGACGAATGGGTCTGTTGTCCTTGGCCCAGGGTTTGGGGGGGGCTCAGAATTAAAGGTGGGGGTGCCCATCCAGCACGCCACTCACGGCTCCCGACGCAGCATGTAGGCGCCGCGCTGCACCGCCCCGCGCCTCCACACTTGCCTCGTAAACTAGCCCCGCCCACTCCTCATCCGCGTTTGAATTTTGGAGTTGAGCTCAGTCTGGGTAGGAGCCTATAGAAGGGGACTTCACTCGGTCGTGAAACGGCCGAGCCAATCAGCATTGCCGCTTTTTTTTCAAATTTTTTTGGCGAATTCCGGTGGCTGAACCGGAAGTGACGCCATCACTGCTTGTAGCGGAGATTACGGACGTTAACTTTAACCATCGTCTGAAAGCTGCAATGAGTAAAGTTATAGCCAAAATACCAAGTATTACACCAAGCAAGTCTGCACTTGGTGAGTTTCTTACAGGAAAAGACGTTTTCACGTGTCTTTGCGTGTAAGGATGCTAGAGCTAATGAGCTAATGCTAATCCTTAGAGAAGCAAACGCATTTTGATGACGACTAAGCCCAACTCCAAATCCAAACGTGGATGAGGAGTGGGCGGGTCTGGTTTACGAGGCGACCTCCACACCCCCTGGTCTGACACTGCATGCAGGCGCTGCGCTGCTCCGCGCCGCACTGCACCGCAGACGTGTTGTCCTGGGCCCAGGCAAAGCTGTCAGCTGGCCTGAAATGGGGCATAAGAAAACGCAAAGAATGTTTAAGTCTATATGTGAAGGTACAAAGATGTTCTAGCCACAAGAACTTGAGGTAAGGGAGTCAGACAAACACACACACACACACACACACACACACACACACACACACACACACACACACACACTGAGGAAAGGCAGACAGGAAGACAAGTAGAGACAGGACACATGTGAGATTCTAAATAAATCAGGAAGTGTAGAAACTGAAGACGGGTAAGAAACACCAACTTGACCAGGACTGGACTGCGTGCTGACTCTGATTGGCTCGTCAGCCCTCATGCTGACGATAAACATGAACATGAACTAAGCGGTCGGTGACTACTGGCCATTTAGAGGCGGATGAGGGGGACCTGCCTTCATCACTGTAGGGAAAAAAAATCTTCACTCTGACTCATAGATACTGCTGAGTGGTGCATCGTGGAGATTTGGCAGTGTTGTGTTACACAACGCTGACTGAAAAATGAGTGGTTATACACTGAACTACACCACTGGTCTCTGGTCGTATATCCCCTCAAACACTGAATACTTGATGATGGGATCTGTACCTTCACAACGCCTGCGATACCGGCGTTTTAGGCAAAAATGTTATACATACAGCCTCCATTCCGTTTTGAACAACTCCTGTTGTTCCCATCCGAGTTTTTTTTTTTCAAGTTTTTCTAAATACGAGTTGGATTCTGATTAGAAATATCAAAAGTTTCCCAGATGCTTCAGCCTGGCAGGGGGTCAACTTAAGCCTGGTGAGCTGGCAGACTTACACCCGCACAATCCCCAGGCAAATGTTTTTCTAATAAAATTTGTTTATTTCACTTATGAAATGATGCAAATCCCCTCTTAACTGTAGTGTTCACTAATTACATTTGATTTTCACTCCGCTTCATACTGATTGGGTGGAGCATGAAGAAGGAGCGCTCCACCACAAGCGAAGGGCTCATGTGTTTTCAGCAAGGATGAATTATTCTCATCCTGTAAGCTGTTAATTTAGATGAGCTTCAGCTCTTCACACATTGACTGATTCAAAACTTTTTCAATCATGAGCCATCTCTCTAATCATGTTTGATCGATCTGAGCAGATTAATCCCGTCCTGTTGTTGCTGATAAGATTTGGCATGTGTAATTTTTTTTCATAACCAGAACTCAAAAGAAAATTAGATTTTGAAAAACATTTAAAAATTCCAATAAAGCAGATAAATAAAGATTTTTTTCCTGTAGTCATTACTGCGGTCCATTCGCAGACAAGATTCTCCAACAAATCACACTTTAGTCACACGAACAACACAGAGGTATTCAGTAACTGCTGCACATTGAGTGTTGAAGATATCTTCGAACATGTGGTGTCAAACATAAGGTCCTTGGGTCAAATCCGACCCGCCAAACCACCAAGCAAATTGTAAAAATTGTTTGGTTTTAATTGCTGATTTTTCATTGTAGTTTAAAGTTTGGGAATTAAGCTTGGCTAATTTTTGGTACACACAGGCGATACAATTAAAGTTAACGTGGAGGCACATGTGCTGTAAAACATGACATCTGTCAGGAATGGCTGAAAACTCGTGTGGTCAAGTTGGCAGCAACAAGTTTTTCTGCAGCCAAACTGTGAACTTTTATGCTGCTGCAAATTTCAATACCACGTCTGTAGAAAATCCTCAATGCACAAAAGAAAACGGAATCACAAATCATCTTCCTCAGAAGTAGAATATTCTGCTTTATTCTTAAAGTCAGCATCACATATTTTAAGAACTCGTGGGATGTCCATAAAATACCCATCACAACTATGGAAATTAGACAATATGAATCACAAGCAGGAACCAACAACAGGAGCCATGTGGCAGACACCCCCACAAAGAAAAATGTCTTTGTCCGGGAGGTTTGGGACAAAAAAATCCACCTGAGAGGCGCACATACACAAACGATGAGCCAAGAGGTCATTCAGAGTTCTATGGGTCTGGTTAGCACTGCAGCCTCAGTGTCTGGGAACATCATCATCATCATTTCAGCCCCGGCCGGTGAAGCCCCGGCAGTCCTGGGTCAGAGTATCCATGTTCAAGGCATTGAACTCCAAGTTGCTTCCAGTGGTAAACTGGTTCTTTACATGGTAACTGTTTCCATGAATGTGAGTGTGTGCGGGAGATTGTAATGAATTCCAGACCGTTTACATTGTGTTTAACTTATATCAAACCTCTTCTGCTATTTGTGTTTATTTGTGTGGACGGGTTTTTGGATTGGCGGTAAAGCTTCTTCATCCTAAAGAATAAAAATTTGCTTCGTCATTGAATTTCATCATTCAACCCTTTTTTTTTTGGTTGGTAGTCTTTTGGGGAATTGTGGTTACCGTGAACAGTCGGCCAGTACATCTCAAATCAGTTGAATACGGTCCACTGGACCACAGCAGTTGACATATGATATTTTTTTTTTATTGTAGGTCTTGAATTGTGGCCCTTGACAGTCACACCTGTTACACTCATAGTTTAATTCCTTTTGTTTTTACTGCAATTTTGAATTATTTTCATCAATTTTTAAATGAAACTTTTTGATTCTAATTTTGTGTGTTCCAATAATACTTAATTGCTCCTTGGTTTTTCATCTGTTTTTCTCACAAACTGTAATGGATCTGTATGTTATGTAACCAAATCCAAACATGTAACCAACAGGTCCTGCCATATTTAAAGGCTTCACCACACTGAAAGGCAATTTTAACAGCAGTGCCACAGAACTTTGCTTTCAACTTCACATGAAATATTTCCTTAGCCCCCAGCTTTCCGTCCGTGGCTGTCGGGTCTCGAGCGGTTAAGTCGTCCTGGTCTCCGAAGGTTTTCTGCCTGCTTTCATCTTAAGAGAGGCAGAGCGAGTGGGAACGCGGGGGGATATAAGAAACAAGAGAGGACTCGCTCAGAAGGAAGCTGCTTTATTACTTTTCGTCCAAGTCCCGAGCTCAGTGCGGGGCTCAGAGTTGGGGTGAAATCATTAATGAGGGGTCGTTATACCGTTGAGAGAATGTCCCCGAGGCATGTCGGCGCCGTTTCGCTCTGCCGCCTGATTTAGAAAATGCACCATCCTAAATTTCAGAGAAACTGGGAAAGATAACAAGAGAGGCCACCATCACCTGGGAGATAAAAGTCATCTTTGTGAAAGGAAAATATTTGTAGAACTGTAAAGACTAAAAATAGAAACGGGGTCACAGACCAGCTGTAGTGCCTTCCAGCCTGAAAGGGGAAATCCAGAAGTCACTGGTTCAGCTGTACAATATAAGCTTTGCTTCACTGCCGCGATGCGTCGGACAATTTCCTCGTTGAAGGAAATTAAGTCCATATTTTCTGCATCTGCTGTCAGCACTTGAAGTTACATATTACTGTCCTTTGTGTGCTCTTATTTCAGATAAACTCCAGCTGGCGTCTTCACTCCTTCAGCAGCCATGGCCCTCGCTGTATCTGGAGGGACTGTGTTCACCATCCTCCTCATTAGCAGGTGAGACTGCGCGCAGAGGAAGAAATATAGCCGTTGGGATCCTCAAGCACGAGGCTGTCTTCACGGGCAGCGAGAGTAATCAAGTCGTGTCAAGATTCTAATTTGTAACAACGGCGGAGCTTTTGTTCGCAGTGCGAGCTCAGGAGGAGACGGAGAAGTGCTCCGTTCTATCGCCTTCTTGCCAAACCATCAATACTCAATAACGGCTCCCCGTGCATCTGACACGGAGCGCCGGAGCTCCGGCGCCGCCGCGGCGATGGCGATGCCACGGTGCAGAACCGATGAGGCAGGATCCGGCACTGCATGCGTCAGTCATTGCATACAATTGGTGTTATAATCCCTGCAGAGGTCATGTGGAGAGAATGATGGGATGTTTTACTGCACATTTGTCTGTTATCGTGTAGAGAAGACACTGCAGCTTTTTATTTATTTATTTTTCTTCTTTTTTTTTTTTGCGCTTTGCTCATTCTAGATAAGGCAGAGCCCTCTGGGCCTCATTGAATCCCACCGATAAAATATTCTCTGTATAGTGTTGCGCTTCTTTTCATAATCATCTGTGGGATTTATTTTTTGTGTTGCAGCAGGTTTTGCTGTTGCACTAGTATGTTGCGAGACGGCGCAAAATCCATATGTCAGCGATGGCATGAAATCAATCGGTTTCATTTTTTGTGCCTGCAGAGTAAAGTAGATAAACCAGAAATAGCAGAAAAGTCAAGATCGTCATGGCCTCACTTGGAATTTTTTGTCAATGAAAGCTCACCTGGGATGTGGGCCAGCAGCACCACTGTTATATACAGTTCACTTTCACAGTGATTTAACTGTATTCACAGACAAAAAAAAGAGGGAAATGCAAATTACATGTATCATGCCTCCTTTTTTCCGGCCATAGCTTTAATTAATTTGCAGGTGCATCATTCTGCTGCCAGGATTCGGCTGGGAAACGTATCAGGTTCTTGGCACTTTTGTTCTCTTGTCTGCCTTTTAGCTGTGGTTATTGTATCAGGTGAAGATAATCCAAACAGGTGGCAAAACAGCAAGTATTAAAAAAAAAAAAACACAAAAATCTGAATCATGAACAGCTGGCTGGAGTTAAGCCCAGCTGATGATGAGCCTCGCTGAACCTTTCCGGGCACCATGAATAGCTTTTACATTTCAACCACTAATCTTAAGCACCTTCTCCTTGACATTCTTCCCTGTGTGTGTCACATGCTGTGAGCAGCTACCATGTTAAAAAAAATCCCATGTAAGAAATAAACATGCAAACTACAGTGGTGAACAAAGGTATTCTATTAAAACACATTTCTCTGACTGAACCTTCAAATGTTTCTTTTAATTAAGAAAAACTCATCTGTTCTCTCACTGTTAAAGCTTAGTAATAAGTCAGTGGTCAGTATTTTGGCTTCAGTTAATTCATAAAGAATTGAGAAGTATGAAAGATTTAGTGATTAGTGTTGAGGTTGACATTATGCAGTTAGTAATGCAGTCCAAGTGTCTCAGGTCCTGTTTGCACAACAGTGTCTCAAGTGAAAACATTTCTGTTTCAGAGAAGTTTCACGTTTACACGGCAATGTTTTGAAAACGATGTCCGTTCACACTACGATGGCAGAAACACTGAAAACGGTGTAGTTTTCATGTTGGACCACTAGTTGGAGCTGTTTTTTTCTCTTTTTGTAATGAAATCACACAGACATCACACTATGAACATCAACAGTGGTGAGTACACAGACATTTGTTTGAACAAAGGACCAAGTTGGATTGTTCTTCCAGTCACTCTCAACTGTAAAACCACCAAATCCAGGAGAACATGGGAGTCATGCCACGCGGTGTCTGTACGCAATAGCAGCGTTTTCCTCTGTTTACACAGACGCAGAGTCTGAGCGTTATTTCCACCTTGGCAGCTCTTTCTAAAACGTTGTGATTTAAGTGACTGTGAGCTCCGTTGCCGTCAAAATGAACACACAAAGCACCACGAAAGGTTTCACATGAAAACATTGTTGTGTAAACAGGTCTTAGATAACCCTCCCGTATGAACCAGGCTTTGCAGTACTCATCCAGAAGGTTTTCCTTCAGAAATATTAGATTAAAATGAAATCAGATTCCAGATCAATGTGGAAGTTGTTGGGAAAGGGTAATAAAAGTGTGGCCTCAATGAGAGGATGTTATTGTCATTTGCACAGGCGTAGAACCTATAAAAAAACATTATATAGATGAATGTATTTGCTATAGGCAATGGTCTGTAGTGCTGTAGAAGGTCAGAGTGGCTGGAGCGGGTGTGCAGACCTCTGTTAGGTACTTTGGAGCAACATGTTGAACCGTGTTATTCGCCACTATTATCAAAAACCCCAAAAAGTTTTTCCCTGGTCTTGTTTCTCCGGTAAAGCTCCAGAGACTGAGAATCTTTGAAAGTATCACAAAGAGAACTTGACTTGCTCGGAGCTCTTGAAGATATTGTTGTGCCTCTCTTCTTAAAGGCCTCTTAAACGTTTCAGTCCTGCATTAAGACGTGAAGAAGCCTTTAGAATGAGAGGTCAAATGTCCTCAAGGGTTTCATGCAAGTCAAGCAGGCTTCATTGTACTTCTGGTTATACCGTGACCTTGATGACTGACTGAAGGTCCTCAGGGACTTGAAGGCGTTTGATGTTGGTATTCCTTTTATTCTTTGTCCCATCGGTATATAAAGGAGAGAGCAGTAAATACAGAGAAAAACCTGGTCTTTTCGGCAAAGTTTTAAATTTCATGCAATCCGAGGCGTTTCTACAAGTCGGCGTGGGTGACTCCAGTTTGAAACAAATAGAAAGGGCTTACCATGCTGTGATGCACAGGCGCTTTGGCCCCTACTCCAATTTGCAACACGAAAATAGAGCAATGTGAGTGTTTTTCCTGTGGTTCAGTGGAGCAGTGCACAGGCCAAATTGAAGTATTTTTTGGGGAATTACATACAAAATTCTGTTGCTTTGACCTGCAGTTTGCAGTTTAGGCATTATCGAGTATTTATGTGTGTCGGGGGACACACTTTAATCTGAGTAAAGCTTTTACATTACCATATACGCACGTTTTCAAGTAAACAACCCTTTTTCAATCTGCTCCATTCAGTGCTTGGTAAACACAAATCAAACACAAAGTAAGCGGCTCTGCGTGTAATTGATACGACCCCCGTGACATTGAGTGCGTGGAGACCCTGGAAAGGTGATTTACCACGCTCTGGCCTATCAGCAAACCCTTTTGATACTCCCTCCTGGAGCTCTGATAGCTTTACTGTGATTAGGACAGACCCCCTACTTTCTGCCAGCTGAATACAGATTCTCCCCAGCCGTTCCCCCCGGTGTGCTGCGCCACATTATTGACCTGCAGCCACATAAAGGCGTCGTACGACCTCGACTGTGCCCATACCGCAGCGGCCCTCGCCTGCGAGCAGGTCAGGCCTCGTTGTAGGTCACGGGTTGAAGCAATATCAGCTCACATTCATTCAGCAGGAAATGCTCACAAAGACATGAATGGCCTGTTTGAAAGACTGATGTGCGACTTCATGCAGATTGTACCGCCGACGTTTCTGAACGCCGTGTCGTCGGATGGCTTCCCGCTCTCGAGCTCCCATGGCTCTCACCTATGGAGCATTGTTTTTTCCCCAACAAAGAGAACAAAGAATGCGACTGGAGAGGAGAGGCTGAGGATCACAGCTGAACTTGGCATTAAAAAGAGGGAAAAAAAGAGGACTGTGTCAGCTGAGGCGGTGAGCTGTGGCTGCGGCTGGCGTATGAAGCATTTACTCATTGTTGACTAAGCAATGATGCAGACCACACATGCGCTTTCAGTTCATCTGCTCCAGTTTTAGTGAGATGAGTACATGGAGGCTGGTGTCTTCTGCAAATCATAAATAACAAAAGAAAAATGAATTTAAAAAAAAAAAGAGTGGAGGAGAAACAGAGACTAAAAAACGAGGATTGTATTATTTCAGGGGGCGGTTTTACTTTAAGATGAAACAAAAGAAACATGGTTTCTGTGGATATCTAATATCAGCCAGTAGTGTTTGCCTCGGGGCTTTTTTGTTTTGGCTGGAACCTCAGTTTTACAACCAACTCTTTCACCCGATGCCTTATGACACAAAGAGTCTATTTCCACCCTCTAAATATATTGTTGAAATATATTGTTGCAAAAAGTCCTCTGTTACTAGTTTTTTCTTCTTCTTTTTTTGGTCCAGTCACAAGTGGAAAGCCAATAGAAGCTCCATGATTATTGTTTTGATCCCTCTGATGTTCGGTAAGCCAACAGGATCTCAGCCAGCTTCACATGTTCTTTATAGCCTCAGAAAAAAACACAATGTGCATGCTTTATGTGCCCAAATTGCCAGAAGTATGTGGAGCATCAAGATACTTTATAGATGAAGCATGGGAAGGGCTTTTTGCAGCATTCATTTTTAATTATGTTAAGGATGATCTTGGATGAGCTTTGATTTATGTTCAGGATGCTCCGATGCCACTTCTTTATAGGACCACTGTGAGTTGACCGAGGGGCCGAGCTCACTGTGTGCAGCCATTAGCGTGTAGCATGTAGCATAGCTCATAGCTACATGCTGAGCAGTTAATCTAATTAGCGACATCAAGCTAGCTCTGCAGGTCCAAAATGCCTCTGGTGATTCATTTGCTGGTGTTGCACATTTCGCCTCCTCTTGGTATTTTGGTAGAACATTATTCACAAGCTGCCTCTCATTTATCATCCTCATTAACCTTAAAGAATCTCCAAACCATGAACATCACTCGTGCTCCCTTGCATGTAGACAATGTTGCTGATGGATAACTTTGTGTAATACTCGCTGGGCTGTATCGTACTTTCACAGGTACGAATAATCAGTGCAATATCGGACCCGCTACCAGATACTGCTACTGGTATTGGTGCATCCCTAATTTAAAGTCGAATAAAAATTGCCTATCCCTATTTTGACATTGCACTTCTGCTTAAGAACAACAAAGATCAATGCGGTTTTCTTGAAATTTCAATGAAAGTGATCAGTCATGTACAAGTCAGAAAATGCAGGATCAATAATCTGATTCGAGAGAGTGTCTTTCCAGAGCCATGTAATACAAAGCATTCCCTATGAGGTTTGTTCCGGTGGTTTTCCAAAGTGTTTCTGAGGTCTGCTGCACGGTCAAGTCAGTTTCAAGGGTTTTGCCATCAGTGATCATGGCGATCCAACCATGATCCAACCATTTCAACCTTGTCTCGAATGTATAAACATTTTTCTACCTTGTCCAGACATTTTAACTTGATTCTATGCTCTACATAATTAAATCCTAAGGCTTTCAGCTAAAAAAAAAAAAAAAAAAAAAAAAAACACCAGTCCTGGCTCATTGTGTTACTTTCCAATCTGGTCTTGCAGAGGCTGACATCATTTTGAATCATTTGCCCAAAGTAAAGGCTAAAACTGAGAGTTCAAAACAATCCGACACGGTTGGTCTTACTCACAGTTTTTTTTTTTTTTTTTTTGCCATCGATATTGTGAAGTGGACAGCTTCCCAGCTTTAATGAAGAGCAGGACACTTGATCATCTCCTCTGCTGCCGCGGCAAGCTGCTCTCACTGGGAAACTCCAGCGGTTTTTCAAATTTGACCTCGAAGTGAATCTTTGCCTGACTTCCCAGCCTTTGAAATGCCACCTCACTGTCCGACCTTTCAAAATTCCTCTTAAGTGCATATAATTCACACGGCGCCGAGACGTGGACCCCATCTGACTCTCTCAGTGACTGCCATGATTAGTCAGGTCAGCCATGACTGAACAATCCATCTTCAGGGGAGGAGTCCTTGAGTTCTTTCTTTGTTGAAGCAGCCTTGGGTTAATATAAGTATAAAAAGGATGCATTTATAACTAGAAGTAGCTGCTTTCATCTGGAAGTCATTTAGCGGCCCACATTTACAAACACCAGACTGTAGCTTCAAAGCAGCCTGGCCTTGATTTCCCATTTAATCCCTCTCAATTCAGGCTTAATAATATAAAGCAGCACCATAATACTGTATATAGGCACCAATGGTTTCACCAGTCACAGGAAGCTTGGATAACATTTTACCGAAGCCTATTACTGGCAGATTAAAAGCTTACACTATGCTTTTCCTGCTTTAACGGAAGAGACTTGACTTCATTCTGTATAGGAATTCATCTTATGTCGGCTTTTTCTTCCCTTATTGATTGTCAGTAGAGAGATTATTGTACCCGCTTGCTAACATAATTACTGGATTGTCTCAAAGGTGACACCACAAAAGAAAACATCTCCGAGCTACACGAGGAGAAGAAATTGGCTCGAGAGAACATTGTACCACTTTGCCCATATTAATGAGGGAATAAATTGTGTTTTCAGATTCACTTGTTAGGACAAGGATGTCATATCCACAGCATGGAGAATTGGTGAAAATTGCATCGCGGAGGGTTGCTGGCACATGATCCCTCCCGAGCTCATATCAGATGACTGGTCAGATCAGAATCTGGACCTCGACAAGGGCTTTGACACACTGATTTGGGAGACTGATCGCCTCTTTCACTGCGTCTGACAGGTTCATGCTGGAGGCTGCTCACTAATGTCACTTTGCTCATGTCAAAAACCACCAAAATACAACACCGCCGATGTTTCAGAACTGATGCCAAAGCACATTTAAAGTTTTACTCAAAGACAAAACAGTCAGACATTGGATTTTATATAAAGTGTCTCAAAAAGTGAAAGCAGAGTTCTTGAGTTTCTTCAGCTATTGAAACAGTGGGAAACGAACAATGTGTGTCTCTGTTGCCATTAGTTTGTTTGGCTTCTTTACTTTGTGATGAGGGATTGGTTGCATAAATTAGCCAAGACTTTTTTTTCTTATTAAATTAGGAATGAGGCTAATATTATACTGACATCTTCGACAACTGCAAACATATTTACATTGCCTTTATTAAATAAATAAATGACTCTTCCAGTGGTGGAAGCATCTGCCATGCAAGGCGCTCGGTCCATTCACTGAGAGCAGTTCAGGGTTCAGTGTCTTGCTCAAGGACAGTTTGACTTATGGAATGTGGAAGATGGGGAATTGAACTAGCAACCTTCTGGTTGCAAGAAAGGGGGGACTCCAGGAGAGGGAGTTCACAGACTACAAGAGAGACTATGTTCAATGACACATAGTAGTGAAACATGTCGAGTGAGAAAGGAGAGAAGTGAAGAAAAACTGGGAGCCCAAGGTTAAGTAAACTGCTTGCAAAGATTGGATCCGGATTTCTAGATCGATCAGTGGATCAGCTGTTTTGATTGATGCCCAGTTCGGAACTGTTTGCACCCACTGAGTCCAGGTTGTCTCACTAGATCAATGGATCAGCTGGATGAAGCATAACGACTGGTTAAAATGGTGATTAAAGACTAAATACTGGCTAAGACTCAAGACTATGGTTAAAGACTGTACTTTATAGTTTAAAAACTGGGTTAAAACTAAAGACTGTGGTTAAAGACTGGTTAAAAGCAGTGGTTAACACTTTAGCCTTATAGTGAAAAGGTATTAGGTTCAAATACCAGCTGGGTTTTTCTGTGTGGAGTTTGCACCTTCTCCCTGGTGGATTTTAGCTTTTCAATCATATTTTTCACTTTTCCACTACTTGAGCAAGCCTCAGAGCACTTCAGTCAACTCACACATTCACGCACCAGTGGAGGCAACTGCAAGGCAAGGCACCCAATCCATCCTCTGGGAGCAATTCGGTGCTAACTGTCTTGCTCAAGGACGCGCCGACACGTGGGCAGGGGGAGATTTTCCAGTGAGAGTATTTTCCAGTGAAAATGGGGAAGATTTTTCACCTGCATCAGCAGCAATGATTAAATTCTCTTTGGTCCATTCGGAAGTTGTCTGTGTGAGGGAGACTGATAAACAGTGTCTTTAATAATAGCTCTTTAACAGAGGATATTTTTCAGTTCTTTTTTTTTTTTTCTCAGAATAAAATAATGAGCCACTTGAGATTTTCTGGAATTCGACAATATTCACTGGTTTGTCTTCACTACCACAGCTGTTGGTAATTGCCTTGCCTATTTGAAATCCATCATTTATCACTGTCTGCTGAAAAAGTGAACCGAAAAGCAATTTTTCATGTTCATTAACTTTAATTGTTAGTTCCCTATCTCGAACAGTATTTGATCTCCGCTGGGTTTCACGGAGTTTTTCCATTGCCACAGTGTTTTTGTCATGGTAACATTGTCGCTTATATTTTTCATCAGCGCGGACCTGATTATACTACAGCGGTAACGTTTCTAAACCACGGAGCTGCAAATAATTATTGGGGTGTTGTTTTCTGTGAGAGCAGCTTGTTGTCAACACATAGCAGGCACTGGGGAGCAATGCGGTGATCCGCGAAAGCAGCGCCGCTATCATTTACGAAAAGCTTTGCTTGTTTCTAAGAGAGGAACAAGAAACTTTTGATGAGCCAGAAGCTCAATCTTACTTCCTTCTACACGTGAGGCTTAAGCATATTCTTGTAAGACAAGGGGTCTGCAGCTGTAGTGGCTAACTGCAGTTTTGCATTTATATGTAAATCAATATTTAATCCTTTTTTCAATTTTGTTGCACAGCAGAGGAACCCCTGTGTTTTAGTTTTGATTGACGAATGGGACGTTGAAAGAGGCGTTCAGGACTTTATCAGCTATAATACACGGCACATGCTCACATGTTACCTGCCAGCTGCCTCCAGGTGATAATTACTGCATTTCTAACCTTCCTTCTTACCGAGCTATCCACAAATAATTCAGAAGGAGGAAAAGACTCAGATTAAAACCAATTTTTTTTTTGCCCCTGTGGACAGATTCATTTCACTGCCAACTTTTATGATTGATCTGGGTGTTTGATAGGTGGAGAGGAATTTGAAAGCAATAACAAATTACTGCTGGAAGTGTAAAACAGCAAGAACAGCTAAAATGAGCTAATATGACCTCTTCTATTTTATTCAAAGAACAAATTTTGGGTGGTTTTCCGGGGTTTTGTTCTCAGCAAACCTACCTTTTAAAACACGATTCATACAGATGAAAATGACAACATAGGTGTCCTTGCACAAGTTCAATGTTTTTCTGAGGATAAAGGGTCACAATTTAAATGTGGAACTTTTAATCTCGTGGTTACAATGAGCTGAATTTCAATTAAAGTAAAATTGAACATGCTGGAATTTGTTTGGCTAATCCTGTGAGTGAGTTTCCTTTGCCCTGCCTGTGCTCAGTTCTTTCCAGCTAATGTCGGGATTTCTGTTCATGCTGGACAGTTCAGCGCCTCACAATTAGCATCTGCTGCCAGTGGAGGAAACATGGCGCCCGTGATGCAGCCCGAGCAGAAAGGATGGGTTCGTCACTGGGTTACGGAATAGCAGGATTAACAGTAACTGGGTGAGATGAATTCACAATTCTACTTCCCATCAACCTCCAGGCTGCTCGTTTTATGTTAAACAACAAGGCGTCTCAGTATGTTAGTCTTTAAATTTTTAAATAACAAGCAATAAAAAAACAATTGGACAGGTGTTTGATTGTCTCCCTGGAAAATAAAAAGCTGGACAATGTTGAACATCCCTGGAAATATACTGATGGAGAAGAAATATGTATGAAAAAAAATCTGACCAGTTCTCTGCTGCCAGAATCAAGAGTTTAGTATGAAGATATTATTGGTGCAAAAGCACCTGTAGCAGTGGAATTTGTATTTGTGAACTATCACTTTTTATCAGCAATTTTTAGGTGATATGTGGTGAAAAACTATCTGTGCATTCAGTCTGTGGGAAAAAAAAAGGCGGCATTGATTCCAAACCCAATCAAGAGAGGAGCTTCTGTTAAGAACTGAATCACTCACTAACAACACAAACAGTTTTATATTTAAATCCCATTGTGCATTCTGCATCATCTATTAGCCTAATCTTCTTCGAGTGTTTTCCTGATCTGGAACAGAGACACACTAATCCGTGTTCCAGTTAGGAGATCTGCTTAATATTTGAATGTTGCCAATTACAGATGAAGTAATTCAACTTTTTTTCATGCAAAGACCAACAGAAATGGAAAACAAACATCAGGGATAACCTGTGTAACTTCTAAAGGCTTTAGTAATATAACAATAGAAGAAGGGTGTCATTTTGCATCCTGGTTATAAACAAAACAAAGCAATGTGTGTTTGGTGGAGCTGGGGGCGGATGGATGGATCAAGCACAGGGTTTAAACTCAGGAGTGTGAAGTGGGAGTCATAAAAAGTCTAATTTTGTTTTTGGTAGAGGGATGGCACAACAAACATTTTCAAAAATTACCAACATGTCTGTGGCTGTTCTGTTCTCGCAGCCTCCTGGTGTCATGACAGAGCATTCTCAGTGCAAAACAGAAATTATAAGGCTCCATCCAAATAAATGTGCTTTGATTTTTTTTTCATGTTTCAAGGCAGGTGTTATAATAAAAAAAAGAAAAAAAAAGTGCAGCTGCTGCACAGTGACGGGGGTCAGCACTGGTCTCCAGGATAGTTTCTGTAATGTAGCTGAATCCAGTATGTTTGAATTTTGTGGACCACCTACCAGTCCATCAGAGACACGATCACGTTCATACCTACGGGCTCTTTTTAGAGTCACCAGTTACCCTCAAATGCAAGTCTTTGGACTTTGGTAGAACATGCAAACACCAAACAGAAAAGCTGTTTGAATGTTCTTGTAATGACACAAGAACACAAACCGCTGTCCCTCTGTAGGGCCTCCTAGGTTGAATGAATATTTTAATAGGTTTCATCTCATAAGTTTCAGTTTGGTCCTGAAATGCCCATTCAGAGTCTGTTTAATGGATTTTTAAATATTTTAAAATATAACTTTAATATTAGATGATCCTCTTCTAAACTGTTATTGATGTTGCAAATCATCCTTTTTTTTCTCCCTCTTTTAAAAAAGAACTTTCCTCATTTCATCCCATTAAAAGCTCCATGACCCTGCATAATCAAGATTACACTTTCTGTGTAGCTTCGATGGCAAAGCCAGTAAAGATGTGTGATCCGCTCCAGGCTTTGCCTTGACAGAAATAGGAAGGGACTGGTGTGACATGGAGTTGGATAATAAAAAGAAACGGATATATCTCAAGGTGGTCAGGGAAACGTGACAGCTGTGGAGATACCAGATGAGAGACTGTAATAGCCCCCAGTCGCTGATGGTACAGTGCTGAGCCCAGGAGTGGGTGACAGTGGGTGGCTGCATGCACATGAATGAGAATGTTCTTTCTGTGTGAAATGTGGAAATTGTGGTACGAAAAATATAATTTATCTCATCAAATGTTGATGTGAACTGCAACTTTTCCTATAGATTGTCATATAGTTCCTGATGCCAAATCCAATCAGACTGAAGCATCATGATGAACTTAAATAACACTGTATAAACCTAAGAGAGAAACTGCAGAAGAAAATGATGAATTTCCTCATACTGCAGTCTATTCTCACAAGTGATTTTTGCCCAATGCTGAATTTGAATATAATCTGAATTCCTTTCTAAAATCTCTACAGAGCAATCTGCTGCTTCTCTTCCCCAACCGTGCACATCCCCTCAACTGAAATCTGACAGTTTTTCTCCCCTGGCTCACAGATTTAATTGCAAAGTCAACTGAAGAAGTCATTATTGACAACAGTATCAATGATATGCAGAAAGCACCTCAATGTTGCGAGCTGAAAAAAAAAAAACCCAAAAAACAGGCTAATTAAATCCAGTCGCTTTGATTTCTGTAGTTCATTTTCGCAAATCACAATTGTGCCTGTTGGGGTTTTCCAGTCAGTAGAGTTTGTGACTGCCACTGTTCCTAATGTCCTAAAAACACTCTTAACAGACTAAAATGTGATAATGTTTTTCCATTTAAAACTTAATGAAAATTACATACATATGGAAATAAAAAAATAATTTGGCACATCAATCTCACATCTACAAATGATAAATATGTTGAATCTGCACACACTGTATGTTTTAAATTATATTCCGCATGTTCAGCACTTGCAGCAGCTTGCAGGGTGACGACGCTGCAGGTTGGTTTGATTTGTGAAAAATGTGTCGTGGTTACATCACTTTAAAACGTTACATAACTTCATCTGATTGACATCTGCCTCATCATTGGCCATTGGCTTCCTTAATCCATATGCCCAAAGATAAACTCCTCATGTGGATTTCAGCGAGTGGTTTGGCCGTCGGCTCTTTGGCACAGTCTCACAGTCTGGCTCTTTTAGAGCAGCTCCGACTCAAACATCAGTCCATTGCTGTTCTGTGCCACTATTTCTTGTTCAGGGTCTCTAACGATGGGTGAAAGCAGGCAGCAGCAGCTCACTGGCACCGGTAGACATTGACATTATATTTTCCGTTGTTGTCTAAACCGATTCTCAGAGCTGGTAAAAAAAAAAAAAAAAATCCTCATTTATCAGAAGTACTTAATATTTATCACCTGCAGTGAGAGACAGCCGGGAGAAAGATGCATATTGTAGTTGACAAACTATTAAACCATCTAATTTAGATGCAAAATAGGAGTCCCTTTGGAAAGATGGCCTCTGCAGCAGCCCATCATAATAACATAAAAATGTTTATTCACACATCATTTTATAGAAGCTGCAGGGAGCTGAAAAACCATATGAGACTCCAGAGAGTGAAACTCAGTGAAAAAGCTACGGTCGTTTCTGTGCTGTGTATTGGCATCTAATGGAATGTTTTCTTGTCTGAAGTTTCAATTAAAAAAGTCATCACTTCCATTGTTTGTTTTTTTTCAACTTTGAATCAAGAGACTTGCTCACAGTGTTTCTATATATCTAAAGAGAGAAGGGAGATGTACAGCGTTTTCCCTATAAGGCCCTCCGGCGCTCTGAGGACCAGTTCACATTACTGGACCACAAAGCACACACTACAGATAACACTCTTCTTACCATGATGATGCTTTGGGGTGTCACTCTAATTAATACTCACCAGAGATCTTACTCTGGCCATGCTTTGAGCTCCAAAAATCACTGATGTGCATAAAAGATTTAATAAAGAAGCACATGCTCGCCTTAAGAGGGGAGTTACAGTAGCTGATAGCGTCTCCCATCAGAAACTCAACATCAGAGGGGTTTGCTTTGTATCTCCCTCCCCAGCAGAGAGGCTCCTCGAGGTTAACAGCCTCTCCGCAGCTGATTGGTTTGGTTGTCTCACACACTCCAGCTCTCCCGGCCTCGCCTCCCGATGGTCCCACGATAACATTAAAAGTGCACAGTGTAATTGAAACATTATCTGAGGGGGGCTCAAAAATCAAGCTGCGAAACTTCAAAAAGGTTTTCAGGACGCCGAAAGGAGCAGCTGAGATTTCACAAAAACACAGTCTGAAAGTTTGCAAGGCTTTTTTTCTTTTTCTTTCAGTTAATGGTTTTACAAAATTTATTGGAAAACCACATTACTGTTTAACTATTGAGGGCTCAAGTTTGCTTAAAATATTGTCTAACTCCCCAAAGCATGCAGTAACTTTCTGAAAACCACTTATGCAGACCATGCCCAGGAGCGAAGGACAGAAAAATGATCCAGACTTTGCAGCTTCAGTATGTTTGGCCCAGAGCGTTTTGCTTCTGCTGATACCAAAACCAGAACCAGGCCCGACGAAAAACCAGGGACTGTGTCTCTTTATCAACGCTTTGAAGTGACGTATTAGAAGATTAGTGGTTGATTAGAGTCACCTGTTACTTTTTTAACAGGGAGTGGAGTTACTGACAAGTTACAGCTTACTATTCTGACTAGTGACCAATGTTTATACGTTTAAAAGATTTGAATGTTACTGTGTTGACTCTATCTAAAAAAAAAAAAAAGAAAATCTTAGTGAATCATTTGCATATGATTGTGCTCATAATGCTGGCAGCTCATACAGTGGTTTCCACAGATGAATGAATAAATACGATCAGATTCTCAATAGCGTTTCAATTCGGGGCGTGACATGAAATAATTGAGGACCACTGGTTGAACTGAAGAGCTGCTCACAGTCTTTAAATGGGAAACATAGAAAGATACCTAAAGGAAATTCCAGCATTTAAAAATAACTGAAAATTATCATAATTGCTCTCATTTAACCACCACCTGTACAAGTCAACCTCTGAATTATTAAACTAATGGAGACTAATGGATGAAGGGCAATTATAGAATTTCAAGCACATTGCAAAAGGGGCCCCAAAGAAAAAGCAATGAAATTATTATTATTATGCCCGAATGACTGTTTTCACAGTCAATGTGTTTTGTTATTTGTGAACATGAACTAATACGTTGCAAATCAAAACAACAGAAGAATTAATCGGCCCTGAAAAACACTTCCAGCTTCTCTGCACTGAGAACAATAAATGAAGAGGAGACGAAGTTCGCCTCCCGCATCATTCCCGACACTCAATTTTTTTTTTTAAATTGAGCTATTGTGAACTTCTCAAAACACACTTCCTCTAAGTCGTCTTGTGGCGCCCTCGCTCTCGTGTATCTCTCGATACCTCAGGGAATCAGCCTGAACTTTTTACCTGGTGACATCAGGACTTTTGAGTTTCTCACATCTGCGGCTTTCTCTCCCAAACGAGCCCCACTTTCTCTGGCTACGTCTGTAATGTTCTGTGAAATGAAGCCGGAAAGAGCCTCCGTGAGAAAAATTAGTCGAGATGGTACATTAGTAATAACCGTATACCTGTAGGTAAAGGTTTTGATGAAAGCACATTTGAAGGACGCCCCCCAAAAATGCAGATCTCACAAAACTGGCTCTCTTTTTCCAGCTCATTTCCCAAAATAAAATGTCAGCGGTGCCTGGCGCGCTCTTTCCCTGACTTATGCTGCAGACTTGCGACGTTGCCTCAGCGAACACGCCCGAGCTTCCACCCTCGTAGTGTGTTTCTTAGAATACAAACAGATTACAATTCAGTATTTTTTTTTATTTTTTATTTTTTTTTTGCAATCTGGAGATTGAAAGCAGCTTGTCTGCACTGCAATGATCCATCAAACCTTAGTAATGCCTTCGATTTACGTTTGCATGAGTCTGGATAATGAAGTCTATTTTCTTTTTAAAAGACTTTTGTACTTTCTCTGCAGATCTTCCATATCCATCAGTTTAAAATGAAGTGAATGCAGGGTGTGCACTGAAGAGGGTGTCAATCCATCACAGTGCAAACACAAAGCAAGACAACTGCACTCCAACTGTAAATTAAAGACAGCAATTTACCAAGTCTGTGAGGAAAAAAGAAAGATTGCAGTAAAGACACCCTGACCTGCATTTATCATCGGTCAACATTCTGCCTGTCATTGTTTCTCAAAAGTTAAACATTGTATTAACTCTACAAATTTCTGTTTGACAACTGCATGTTCCCCCGAGATCTGACTTAACCTTCCATCTGATCAATGTGACAAAAACCATTCTCATTTCGCACGACTGCCTTCTGTCAGCTAATAATTTAATTCGGGCGTGGAAGACAAAGTTTTTTTTTTTTTTTTTTTTTTTTTTTTAAACCAGACAACTGTTAGGATTTTTGCACAGCCATCTGTCCCAGATAAACAATTTGCAGATTGTCTCATAATTGTCGTGTACAGCATTGTGGCCCAGAATCCTGCATATATTATCCTGAACCGCCCCTCGCTCGTGCCTCGCGCAGCCTTGTTTGGTGGCGAGGCCTGCATTCTCATGCTTGTTACGCTGTTTCATCTGGCGTTAAAAAGAAAATAGAGTTAATTATCCCACTGATGGGATTTTTCAGGATGGCTACATTTTCTCCAGAACTAATCAATGTTATTTCCTCTTGGTAATAGCCCAACTCTAAAATGGACGAGAAAAAATTTCCAAAAGTAATTACAGATTACCCACACAGGCATCAAATCTATGTCTGATGATTTCCCTTAATGTAAATCCAACTTCTTGATTGCCGGCTTTGCCGATTTATGCTCTGGTTTAGTTTGATTTTTACAGCAAAGTTATGAAATGATTACTTTTCAGACTTTTATTTGATGAAAGAATGCAATTTTGTTTTCATTGCCTTACAAATCAGAGCAAATCAGTAAAATTGGAGTCAATTGAAACCATTTTAAAGACCATAATAGGTTTTTATCAGACCGATTTATGCAGGATACTAAGGCCCGACTGAGCCATTAAAGCAGAACTCTGCTGCAGCATGTTGAAGCTGCTCAGGCTGGCAGGCCAGTGCCAGGCAAACATTTTGCTGCTCACAACACTTTATAGTCTGTTGTCTATCAGCGGTTGTCATGATTTATTTCAGTGGTTCTGAACATGGGGTTTGTGCTGGTTTCTACCACTGTTAGATAACAAAAAGCTGCATTTTGACTTAAAGCTCCAAGAATTGAAATTTCCAGGTATTTCTCTAAATGAACTAAAATGATTTTTCTGTCCGTTTCTGCCTGCATTCCCATGATGCCCTATAGTAACGGGAGTTATGCATATCAACTGATGAAGTTGAATCACAGCAAAAAGCAATGAATGCAAATGAAGTACACTTCCTGGTTGGACTGACGGCAAACATGCAGCAGGTCGTTGATCAAGTTTCATTGCATTGTAAATGGATTCACTGAGATAACACTGGAAAGGAAATGAGCCCTCGCAGCAAGAAGGCCGAAAAAATAAAAATGCAGAAATGGTTGCTACCTCATATCAGAAATATTGATTTGTGAACTGTTCAAATGCTGTACCCAGTGACCAGGAATGGTTTCTGAGGTAGTAAAAAATGTTATCCCAGTGCTAAATGACATTCCTGTGGGTCTTAAAATGTATTTCATGATTCTCTTATTTGTTTATAAGTCTCTAAATGGTCTCAGAGCTGCTTCACCCCTGCACTCCTGCTCGGTGCCTCGGGTCAGCTGATCAGCTGATCCGGGATTTTCCGCTTTGTGTTTTTAGGTTTTTCTGTCTATTTCTGGGCAGCACTTTGGTTCAGCTGCAGTTGTTTTTAAGTTGCTATATAAATAAAATTGAAGTGAACTGAGAACATCTGGACCCAAATTCTCAAAGTCAAATCACAAACAGGTCCTGTGAGTCTTGTTCATACACAAAAAAAAAATCAAAATGAATCAGACTTTACATGCAGCTGTCTCTGTACCGACTGAGTATAGAAATGACAGATGGATTGATCCAGGCTCACCTTCATTCATAAAACAATGTTTACACACATACCATTTGTTGTTCTATCAGGCTGAACAATTAAAACGGCTCTCTCGCACCTTCAGCTCGTATATGCCAAGCGAGTCATAAAAGAAGATGGTTTGTGGTCGGTTGACATCCAGAGTGTTTCTATGTACCTCCTGATATCTCCTCCCTGATACGGTGGAGATTTTCAGTGCTTACTCAGATGCAGTATTTACATCTAATGCATGAGTTACTCTTGAATCCCTTCTCAAGACAACAGTTTTGTAAGTGTCACCCTCAAATTAAAACGAGCCAAAACAGACACTCTCCGATCAGCTTTCATGCGTCGTGCAAGATTCACACAGTGCACAGCTCTAAGAAGTCACTTTCCTCATGTCATATAAAGCTGTCTCGCTATGAGGCATGCAGATTTGCATCATTGTTTCATGGACAGTAGAAATTGCATTATCTCGCTGCACTGGACATAATTTTTCTTCCGCCACGAGGGAAAGAGTAAGACACTTCCCGCTCGGGAACCAACCAGGGATGAGTCCCATTAAGGATGCGCGTTCACTGCAGCGCTCTTGGCTGATTCCCTCACTGCATAAGAAGAGGTGAGCGAGAGTCGGGTCTGCGAGCATCCCCCTGAAAAACAGGCCATCGGCGCTCCCCACACAGGATGCTGGATTTGTCTCACAGCAGGCTCACAGGAGCTGCGTTTAATCGCTCCGAAAACCTCGGCTGAAGGGAAAAAAAAAAAAATCACGTTGGGTTGAGACCCACTTCATCAAACCACGCACCGTTTATTGTTTCGACAGCCATATGTGTCTGTATTTTCCAGTTTAGTAAAGCAAGGATACTTCCTGAAGGCTTACACGAGGAAAGTACAATCTGCAGACTTTCCCCACATGTTCTCATTCTCAAGCATCTTGCGCTCCTCCAGCTGCCCTCTGGAGGAGCGACGCGTTATTACACTTCAACAGCATGAAGGGGTAGAGTTACCCATGGAGAGTACCATCAGCAGCAGCTGCGTGGGACTGTCGTCGCCATGGTAACAAGGCTACCGATGTTTGTTACTCTCTCACACAGTCGCTCTGTCATCCCGTTTAAACACCAAAACTGAAAGCCTTCCATGACCGGCCATTAAAAAGGAGCTTTCAGCATCACACTGAGCACAAACCTGGAGTTTTTATTAAATGCACTCATGTGGCGCTTTCTGTGTCTGTACAGCTGCATGGCGGTGCAGTGGTGAGCTCTCTGTCCTCATGGTATGAATGTCGTGGATACGAGTCAGACGGAGTTTGCATGTTCTCTCTTTGTGTGCATGGCTTTTCTGTGACTGATTTCCTCTCTCAGTCTGAGAATGTGCATTTTAGATTAATCAGTGTTTCTAAATCCCGGTTTATTTATAGAGTATGTCTAAAAACAGCCATTGTTGACCAAAAGTGACAGTTCATAAAAATACAATTCAAAGGTGTTCTTGCACAATGCAATACTATTACAGCCCACAAAGTCAATCCATGATTAAACTGGTGATGCGGGCATGAATGAAACCTATGTTGTTGGTAACAAATTATCCTCAAAGTCTTAATGCAGCTGCTATAGAAGTGTTTTTTTCTTCTTCTTCTTCTTTTTTGGGACGTTTCACTGTATTTTGCACCACAGGTTTAATTAAAATTGGCTCTATATTGAGATTGTAGTAATATTCAGTTGCAATTATTTGTTTTTGTTTAAATAGCAACATTTTCATCTTGTACTCTGCACCAGAACAAGGAAAAAAGTTTAAAATGAAAATGTGCCCGTTATTGTGGCACTATTTTACTGGCTGCGCCAGGCCCCTGAATTAAAATATGTCTGACACCCCTGGTTCAATTCCACCAGACGGCTGGTTGAAAGACGTGGCTTGTTAGCATCGTTTTAAACTGACTTATGGTTTGAGAAACTTTTATTTCAAAGGAATAGAAACAGAAAGTGGTCAACCACCACAGAATATTTTATTCTGGATCTTGGGGCGTGTGAGAGCAGTTCCCTGCCTGAGGCTGGGTTCGTGTTAAATTGTTAAAATCTGAATTCTAAAAATTGAGTGGGATCCAGTAGGGCGAGGGGCCAGTGCTGCGATGATAGGGTCACACTGCTTCCTTTAACTGGAACTGAAAAAAGGTGTGGATGTGACTGTCTGTCTTTTAGTGTTTGTCCTGCAATGGACTTAACTGGTGAGGCCAGTCAGAATGGGTGGATTTTGCACTTTGTTCGTTCAAGTTTGATAGTCTTTTATTATGGTGTGACAATGTCACTTTGCCATAGTTCTTCAGCAGTCCCCAGTAGTGAGATCTTGCTTTGAGAGAAAGCTACAGTTCATGACTCACTTAGATGTTGTGAAGTTCTACTTTTTTCTCCGTATGATTCAGGACGTTGTGCCGTTTCTGTCATTGATTGAAGTCTTTGTGGATGTACTGAGGGGGCATGACGGGTTGATACTGCAAAGTGAGCAATGCTTCACTTTAATTGGCTGGGGGTGCGATGGATGAAGTGTTTCATTGACGGATCCCACTCAGCCCCTCCAATAATCAGCAGAGGACGTCTCGCAGCCGCCACATGTATTAGTAATGAAAATGTGGTCAGAATAATGTAACTAAATGAGCAAGGCGCTGTATAACTATCTGTAATGGTTGAGAAATGGTAGTTTAACATTAAAGTGGACCTATCGGCTACAGCCCAGCCAAATGATGTCTGGTAATCCCGGCAAAATGTATCATAGAGATGTTAATTTCATTTCCCCCCTGCTTCCACGACTTAATTACCGGCATGATGATTCTGCAAACGGCCTCCAGTCGTCAGGGTCTGAGGAAAATGATTAAACCCAGTCACGTGCTTCTCATGTTGCATTTGTCCCGGGTCCCCACTGCTCTCTGCAGGCTTAGAAAGAAAGTAAATGTTCTGTTTGGCAGGAGGGACTTCTTCTCCTCTCCCGTGTGCCGGGGCTTAGGGAGCTGCTTGGGATAGCATGAAAGAGAGAAACAGCTGCTTTTATCCACACAAGACTGCCACGTGAACTTAGGAGGACTTCTTTTTTTTCCCCCCCCCCCGTTTCTTTTTCAATGTGCGCGCTTTGCCCGCCTGTCTGCGCCTGCCTGAGCATCTCCGAGCCGGGTGCGGCTGAGGGGGTCTGAGGAAGCCTCCAAAGTCCCTGATGAGCGAGAGAATAATCTCTGTATATAAGAGCAGCAGCGACTCTACTCAAATCCCATTTCAGAGCGGCAGGAAAAGCAAAAAGAAGAATGGGAAGACGTTTTATGCAACCTGACAGGCGAAGCATCCGGTTCGAATATCAGTGCACCTTGAGGATCGAGCTTACGCCGTGTGTTTTACCTGTTTCCTTCCAAGACAATGGACGCCTCCATGACGGTGCCCTGCTCTCAGAGATTTAGTTCAGCCCTGTGCCGACAGGAAATGAACCAATTTCCCCGGTTTCTCCACTGGATCTGGTGTATTGCCATTACTCATCATTTGAAAATTAATCAGCTTGGTTATCAGACCTTGAAGGTTGTTGGTTGCCCTACCATGTTAGGCTGGAAAGCAATCACAGGAAGATTTGTGGTTAGATCCCTGGTTCGTTTGTCAGCTTGGACCTTGTTTTCTCTCTTCACCTGTGGGACTAATCCGGTTTTCTCACAGACCAACAAAATATGTATTTGAGGTTAATTAGTGACTCCGAATTGCCTGTTTGTATGAATTTGACCTGTCCAGAGTGTCCTGCCCATTGTTGTGCTAGTTACTGAAAAATACTGACTAGTTACAGTTACAAGTGTCTTAATTCAAAAGTAACTCAAATACTTTTTTGATTACTTCCACCGAAAAGCAATGCATTACTGCTGAGAGCAACTTTTGAATTTTTGAGGACGTTCTGCAATCCTCCCCATTAATGCTCCGTTTCACTGCTGTATGTAAAATAATACTCTGCTGATCAGCTTAACAGTTCTTATTCATTTGCATTCACATCACGTAACTCCGCTCAGGATTATGGTCTCTGCAAACACAAACCTGACTCAAACACAAAGTAATTTTTAAATGCTAATTTATTTAAGGCAGGCCTGTACAAAGCTGAATATATTATTCTGAATCAAAGTATAAAAATTGAAGTGGCTTCAGCATCATAAAAGCTTTTGTTTTTAGCCCTTAGAAATGTTCCTTCGGAGCCTCAGTGTGAAAAATAGCAACAATCTCCAACAAACACACTAAAAATACAAATATATGAAGGAAATCTGAAATATCATTCAAAATAAATCAAGGCCAAAAAATTATTGTAGACCACATATATATGCTTGAAAAAAAAAAAAAAAAAAAAAACGACCTAACAGCTTCTCAGAAATGAAATCAAGCCATTTTTCAACCTAACCATAAATTAAGAGTTGCTTGTCAGGAACTTACGGGAAGTGAGCTGTGTGTATTTAAAAATTCTGAAATTACAAAACAAAACAAAAAAACAATTTACAGCTTTTACCTATCAATACAACCTAATGAAGGTAATGTAAAAAAAAAGGTTCTTAACAACAGAAATGTGTTGCTGCGGATATTAAACTAGTCAATGTTTTTGCTGTATGGATCACAAATGTGTCCATACTTTTTTGAAACAACAGAAAGTGCTTACCAGCAAGGTCCTCAATTCATATTTGCTCTGAGTTTTCGTCAGACCAGTGATGATAAGGCAAGAGAAGTTGTCTCTCGAACCTTTGCTCAG
Organism: Salarias fasciatus; assembly: GCF_902148845.1. Classification (NCBI taxonomy): domain Eukaryota; kingdom Metazoa; phylum Chordata; class Actinopteri; order Blenniiformes; family Blenniidae; genus Salarias; species Salarias fasciatus. The sequence continues at coordinate 140,243 of NW_021941408.1, read as the reverse complement.
ACAGCTCGTTCCTCATTGGAGTCTGGTGCGCTGGATGAAGCTCCTGCTTTTTCCTTTATTGTTGAAAACTATGAAAACCTTACCACTGTTTCAGCTGTTCTCATATAGGTTTTAGCTTTAGTTTCCGCTGAACGGAAGGGATCACCTGCCTCCTCAAACCAGATAGAGTCCTGCACATGGCAGGAGCTTCACTCCGGTGTTGTTGGAGACACGATGGGCATCGTGGCTGCTTGAAAGTGAAAGATTCCCTGAAAGTTTGTGCACCACTATGTGATTCTTCACCTATAGGTATGATATGAAATCATTCAAACACCACACAAACATATGCAGTAATAAATTGAGCATATATGAGCAACTGATTGGACATTCATCGCTGTAGCTGTAACTTTTGTTGACAGTCGATACATTGAATGAATGTGGTTGATCTCAGCAGTAAGGCCATCATACGGCTGCCTAACCTTGATCCTTTTGCAGGGCTTTATGTCCTGAAAGAGTCGTGGTGTTTATAAAGTGAACTTTTATCCCAGAGAAGCTTCTGTTGTGGACAGACTGCAGGTGACTGCAGTGGTCGCAGTGTAGCCTAATCCACACCCCTAAACATTGTCTTTAGCTCGCTTTCCATTTGTGAATATTCCTCATCCAAGATGTTGGAAAAGGTTTTAATTCCTATTTGCCGAGTGCCGCCTGAGGAGCTGCCTGAAAGCAGGCGACTCCACAGTAGAAAAGACCCTTGAGTTATAAAGACACAGCTTACAATTAACTTAAATGTTTATCTTTTTGCAGGATGAAAATAATAAAAAAAAAAAGAACTCATTTCAACTCATCAGAAACTCATCTTGTTCTTGCCTTGACTCCCTGTGATGAGACACGCCCACAAACTGATGCAAACAAGAAATACGAAAGAAGTACAAACGAGCCATATTGTAACGGTACCGGAGTTCTTTCTTTTCTTTTTTTTTTTTACATTAGAGCATTTATCCCTGTGAAACCTAACTGTGGTATATAGTAATGTGCTGTTGCCCAACCCTGATCCGGCCTTCACCCACAGCCAGCTGGAACTGGCTCCGGACCACTGTCTGCTGAGGCTAGTACACAGTGGTCCCCCTTCGTGCGCGCCCAATAGTTGTGTAATGTATTTCTAATTAATGATTAAAAATGTAAATCATACGACAAATGTTTGCTAATCCAGCTATTAGTTCTATAGCGTCTATATATACATACTCGGGTCAGTTTCCTGCTGTGTGTGTGAGGGAGATATCCCCTCTTCTGCACAGGTACTTTCACTACTCCAGTGAGGATAAAACAAAGTAAAATCTATATTTATCAATAGCAATTTCACAGACATTAAACTTGATCTTTATTCTTGATTATTACATTTATTGCATTAATTCTTATGAAAGTATGAAGCTGCGAAGCTTATGAAATCTTAATCTTATCCCCACCTTATAGTTATTGCAAAGTTATCAGATTTTCTTTCATTTTCATCCCGATTTTCTCCAAAACAACCCCAACCCCGCTTTCATCACAAACTGTGTGTGGAATATACATATTTATACAGCATGTAGCTCTGTACTTATTTTTGTCGTGACATAGTATGTAACTGAAAAAGGCAAGTAAACAAGCTGGCTTTATAGAAATGTACCAGGGGATCACGATAAACACCATGCATATATGTGCGCAACTAAACATGGGGTGTTTTTGCGCCCCCGCCTTTTCTAATCCTTCTCCGCTCAGCTGACTTGAACATCCTCCTGAATGAGGAATATTCAATCGACTTGCTCCCAGTGCGGATCCAGAACACACATGCTCTTCTCTTCTCGGCGAGGCTCCGGCGCCGCGGCGTGCCTGCGGCCCCTGGGAATTCTCAACAAGGGATGACGAGAATCAATGGAATCGGATCGAGAAGCCGGTTGGTGTCGAGCAGGGGAGGGGGAGCGAGAAGGTAGCGGGGGCTTCTGTGGAGAGTGTTACTCAGCTCTCTGCAGGGGTTATGTACAACTGACTTAATCTCTTATGAAATGTGCAAGTGCTGCCCGGACTGATGCCTTGTGTGCATCGGAGATTGGGAAGAAACAGAGGCGGACGGACGGGAAGATCCGTGGGGAGGCTATGTCATGAAACAGGATCTGAAAAGGCGAGTTCCCCCACGGGGTTTGAGTCCTTCACTCCCAGCCACACTGTCACCCCTGGAGTCAGTCGTCCGCCCACGATGCCGCATCCAAACACAAGTGACAATAATACAGCCTTCTGGCCGCCAGATGTACAGTATCTACAGCAGCTGGAGAACTTTTCACTGTATATTTGATGAGGAAATAGCATTGGCAGATTTAAAAAGAGAAAAGAAAGAAACAAGTAACATAAGTGTATAAGAAATATTGAGACATTCTGAAATGAACAATTCAGCCGTTGTCTAATTGAGTTTCTGACTCTGCTAGCTCAAGTCCACAGCTGGAAATTCACTTTAAGAAATCTAATAATCCAAAAAAGTAGCACCTAAAATTGTCATATTTGATAAGTTTAACTCAACAATGCTGTCATTTTTATGCAATTTTATGAAGAAAATCGTCAGTAGTTTGTTATTATTATTATTATTATTATTATTATTATTATTATTATTATGTACTATTTATTCCAGTACACTGCACTTCACACTAATTCAGTTAAAAAAAACACCTGTTTCATTTAATCAAATGTCGCTTGTTCTGCTTGTATGATTTTCTGTTTAAAATAAAAATACAGAAAATGAGCCATGCTGTGAGTTCCTCACAGTTCACACACTGAGTAACATCCATTATCTAACTCTTTTCCTTTTTGACAACCTGCTATTTGATCAGTCTAGATCTTGTATATTTTTTCTCAGTGATACCGTCTACAATATTGCATTTTCCACAGAGAGAAATTGAATTTTTTTCAATTATGCAGAACATGAACGCAGCAGTCAATCAGAGGTAAAGTAAAATAATGTCAGTAATTTACATGTTTCAGGTGAAATACTTCAAATTAGAGTTTCTGTGTTTCCGGCTTGATTGACATGTTTTGGAGCGTGTTACTCACAGCCATCAGTTTGAGTGCTTGTGCGAATCCTGGCGCAGAGGAGACATGCGTTAAGCTGCATATGCTTCCTGCTGGATTGGGAGCGGGTGAGTGCCCTGCGCGGAGGATGAGTCACCCCAATTCTGACACCACTTTAAAGTGAGAGAAAATGAGGGAATCTGATGTGATGGATATTAAAATAACATTATTTTAGGCAATTACTTGAATCAAATCAAAAGAAAACTGAACAACAAGCAAAAAAAATAACAGATAAATCATATTAAAATTAATTTCAATTGGTCTTTTGAAGACGAGCATATTCAGTTTATTTCTGAGTTGTTGTTGTTGTTGTTATCGTCTGTCACTGTTGATATAATGTGTTGAAAGCCATATCAGGATAGTGTTATTTTGGTTAATTACCTTCATTACGGTGCAGCGGAGCGACCCAGACATCAACTGTTCTGTGAAAGAGAGACAGGATGAAAGATGAGGAATGGAACTAAAAGGCAAAAAAAACTGAGAGCGAGAAAGGAAATTAGAGCAGGATGAGCAAACAAAGGCCTCATTACAGAGAACAGTGAGAGATTTGATCGTGACAAACAAGGACAGGCTGATTGTGGCTCCCTGCTCTCGCTTTCCTCTCCTCCGAGTTCAACGGAATAATTTGTGACTGGTCAATTAAAGGCGTTGGAAGGTGTTGCTCAGATGCATTGTGTCATGTGTCTGCGCTCGTAGCGTCTCTGCTGCTTGCGTCGCAACAGATGAAGCCCTCAGAAATCAGCCGGTGTCACTTCGCCCTGCTGCCTCCGTCCACAGCCGACTGCTCAGCCTGTAGTCGAGGTGGAGCTCTCAGCTCCACATTTGTCCTGCATGTCACTGTCGGCTCCCGTCACTGTGCTTTTTTTGCAGAGCTCCTCTGTTCAAACACTGTTTGTTACAGTGGCGACTTTTAATTCGGATAGTCTGGGAAACTTTCACAAGATTTCACTGTCACTAATTGAAACAATGATCTGGAAACATTTCTGATACCAATAACTTACTAATACTATTAATACTACTAATAATTCAGCCTTAACAATCTCCGGCAGTGGTTGCTCACTTCTGGTCTGGGACCCCTTTGAAGGCCTGCCACAGCTCACACAGGGGACTCAGAAAGACGCATCCTTTAGAAGGTCAGACCTGGGAAACGTCCCACTGCTTGTGTCTTTTCACTGGTTGGATCAGCTCTCAGAGGATATAATTCCATGGCGTCTGTTAAAAAAAAAAAAAAAAAAAAAAATGTTTGAGAACTTATGGAAAAGCCACAGGACAACTGTGACCACGGCCCCATTCTTTGTTTCCGAGCAATTTTTCAACAATCAGTACATTACTGGTCTCAATTCAACACATTTTCTAATATTTCCTTCTAGTAGTTTCTATCTCTTCAAATACCTGGTGGTAAATACTCTATGAGGTAGTAAAAAATCAGTTTCTGGTTTAACACACACACACAAGCGCAGAGAACAATACATTGTAAACATTAATGATGAATACACAGACATTACATCGATATTACAAAATGCAAAAGTTTTGTAACTCACCTTTCAACATCAAATGACACAATACTTATCCTCCAGTTTTCTAATTGATTCTTTTTTTTTTTTTTACCACCACTTCCAACAAAAAGTTGAAGAGAAATGCCTAAAACTGTATTTCCAGTAAAGAATCTTTTGATTGTCGCGTCAGCCTCTGAGACTCTTGGTCAGTTTTTTAATGTTCATCACTGAAAGTCAATTTACTGAACAGCAGGTTTGTACTATTATCGCACAGTTTCCACAGCTCACACCTTCTTAAGCAAATTTAGCTCATGCATATTTTGGTAGGTACATGTTTGAGCTTGCATATTATCCCTTCTTATTTTAATTTGTTTTGTTGAATGTCGTCAGGCGCCTGAAGCCGATCCCAGCGTGCTGTGGTTCCACCCTGGACAGGCTGTCAGTCCAGCATGGGTCTTACACCCAGTGACAGAAAAGCACATTCCCACCTGCAGGCTATTCGGTTATAACCTGCATGTGCTTGGTGGGTGGGAGGAAGCCCAGCAGGTGGGCTTGCGTGATGAGCGGCGAGGTGACATTGCTGCTGAGTAACCGTACCGCCTCTGCATTGCTACACTAAACCATTTCTGTCATTGATTTTTATGATCATCTGGAGCTGCTTCGGTAAATTCTCACATTTTTGACACGGGCAAACGATCAGGAAACACCAGTTGTAAGAAAAGGCAACATTGCTCTTGAGCTGCGAGGGAAAGGAGAGAGACATATAACACCACATATTTAACAGACTCCAGTTGTAGTTGTTTTGAATGAATATTTATGCAGGTGCAATTGAGAAGAGAGTAAAGCCGGTGACTTAGTATGTCAGACGCCCTCCTCTGCTCAGATGTGGGCATTCAACGTGTCATCTTGGTATTCTTGATAGGCAGCCTGGTGGGCAGGTGTGTCGGGTCTGTCAGCGTGCATTCTGGGGGAAATGTGCACTCTGCACACGGCGCTTTCATCTCAGGGAAGAGGGACCCTACAGTACATAAATATGAGTGATGTTTGTTTGTGCGAGCTCCGCGGATGCAGGAGCGTGTGGGACGTGTTTCGCTGGAGTCGTGCCACCACAAGTCTCCCGACTTGATAATCGTGCTGCCTTGCTCGTGAGAAAAACAACAATTAGTTGTGAATATGAGAGGGATTTGTGACTCTAAGAGCGTGCTGAAGATCCATCCCCTTCCTTTCATATTGTCAGGGCTCAGTGGATAGCGACTGTTTGGCAGGTTGGAAAGCCGCGGTTTCATCCTCGCCTGCAGGTGAAGGTTTAGACAGGCAAAAGTTTGAGTCTAGGGATTTACAGAGATGGATAGAGTGAGAGGAGCTGAGAGCTCTTAGCAAACATCCATGTTAAAAAAAAAAAAGAAAAAAAACGAAAACAACCTGTGTTTGGCAGCAAAAACTGGGGATGCTGGTATCGGTATCAGTGCAACTCGATTAATTGATTTTAAACATCAATTCCAAGATTTATTTTTCCTTTGTAATTTCTGAGGATTTTATACAGCTGAAAAAGTCACATTTCCTTTACTTTGCTGAAATTTGAGATGGCTTTTGACATGAAGGTTCCAGCATTTGGCCAACCAAAGGAATACGTTTATCCAGTGTCGTAACTGTTTAACAATCAATTGACTTGTCAGATATAATGAATTGTGGTCAAGGTGAGCACTTTCAATTTTTGCTGCCAAAAACAATCCCTCTGTCTTGTCTGCCTCATTGATATGATGAATACAGCTACTCAGTGGAAGTAAGGGACTGTAGTCATGAGATAATATTGAAATACTGGAATATAGAGTTGTGTGTCATCTTCATAAGTATAAGTATCGGGATAGAGCTTATTGCTACAGGATGCATTATTCTGTAACTTCAACAATCAGTCATGAAGCAATCTGCTGACTGATGGTCAAAATTTCTGTCTGAATCACAAGATACTGCAACAGATGCAGCTTCATTGCAGTGAGTGTGGCAACATACTGACCAGTGGTTGACTGCAGCAGTCAGGCTGCTCTGCTGTAACCGAGCCAAACAACTATCTGCATTTTAAACATTTCTTCCGGTGTTCTCCGTGTCTCCTCGCTGAAATGTTTCATCTTTTTCCTTCGTTCTCATTTTTGAGAGTAAACTGCTGATATGATGGAACATAAACCTACTCACATGGATGCAAAACCATTTGCAAAGGTAGCGCGGGTCACGCAGGGTGACCCAGATTGATAATGCAGCAGGGCCGGGGGCAGAGTGCTGTCACTACCATCACTAACATGGCTTTGCCATCCGAGGCGGCTGCCTGCTGAAACAACAGGCTGCGAGCCATGTGAGTGAGACTTTATGCAGCATAGCAACAGTGTGCTGGGAGCGAGTTACCCTACTGTCTAAGCTGATTTGACACAGTCAGGTGAAACAAGTTCTGATTTTTCTGGGGAAGACTTTTCTTTTTTTTTTTTGCTCTGCCTCTGCTGTTGTTGAAGCCTGTCTGGTTCAGACATGTGGTTCTCAGGCCATGTGCAAAATTCACCAGTTGAATAACATGCTTCTTGTGGAATAGAATGGACTGTGACACCCATCCAGAAGTGATTTAATGCAAAAACACAAAAGCAGCTTTTTCCATCTCTGGATTGTGAGTCAGTTATGAGCTGTCATTCAGTAGCATTTTGAGGAAAGATAATTAGATTGAGACTTATTTTCCACATATTTGCCTGAAGTCAAACTTTTACCATTCATGTCATATTACCAAAATAGATGAAATTACTCTTTAAAATGTGATTATTCCAAGAACTGTGTGTTGACTGTGATTGTGTGTAATGTTGTTCATGTCTTTGTCACTGTTGAAATACTTAAACAAGATATAAAAATAGAGAACAGGGCAAAGTTTAGTATGTTGTGTGTCCACGCACACGTTTTCGGTTGACTAGTCTTAAATGAACAAGGAGCAGGACTGTCACTGTGTTTAATTTATTCCTAAGTGCTTTTCCAGTTGACTGAGAAAGTAAAAGCTCTGTCAGCCCTCTTTTGTTTTTTAATTCCTTTTTCAATTATTTGTCAGCTCTTTGGTCTCAACTTCTCTCTGTACATGAAACGTGGAAAGGATTCTCTGTGTGACCTTCAGTGATCTCCAGAAGATACATCAGTTCTGCTTTGTCAGTCCCCAGATGTTTACTCTTTTGTCCCTTTGAACATGCAATTTGCATTTTTCTTTTTCCTCCAGTGACTACTGGTTTGGTTTCAGTGAACTATAAATGCTATTATAAAGAGAGGTGGAGTGTTGGACAGAATATAAAAACCTGCCACAAATGGTCAGCTGGTTTGTGACTCTGGTAGATAAATAAGCTAACACTACAGTGAAGTGGTACAGCATCAAATCAGATTTGAGAAAGCGTATCCCTCAGTTGAAGTGAATGCTCCATTAGAATATTCATATCGCTTTACTTTGCTGTCAGACAGCCATTTAAAGGAATTATATCATCCTCGTTGAAGAGAATCTTAAACTGGAGCAGTACAAAGTGTTATGGGTGGTGGAGAAAGGACCCGAGGTGCAGAAATAGTTTTCAAAAACAAAAGTCAGTCTTTAACGAAGTTTGTCTAATTCAAAAACATAAAGACTCCAAAAAAGTCCAAAGAATTTCGCAAGGGAGAGCCAGTAACCCAGGGGAACGAGAAACTCTGGAGAACAAACCACAAGAAACAGACAAGGAACACTGGCGACAGCTGATAAGCACACCCAGCAGCTGCGTTCACAGGCTCACCTTTATGTCCAATTGAATTCTTTCTGCTTATATGTATGGAGAATATAATCCAATGTAGTCACTGGATCAATGCACTCTTGCTTTGCACGGTGGCGTTCGTCATTTGCAACATTCACATATGATCCCACATTCAGCTTTACTTGGAAGCCCAGGCTGATGTGGATTTTTGTGCGTGTGTGTTTTACTCGCCTTTTTTTTTTGTTTTTCAGTTATGCAAACAATTCAACAGTAGGGAGCGATCTGTTGTGAATAGACTGAATGGATCATAACCAGGGACACCACACCCTCGGATCTGATCGGAATTTCAATTGAATAGAAGGTTTACATGACATGAGTTTAATTGGATCTGTGTTCAGTCAGGTTGCTTATGGTTCATTCAACTGCATCTACAGCAATGAGGCACATGTACCAATCAAGTGCAATCAGGGGAGGACAGAGGAGTGAAACAACTACACACTGACGTGAACACAGCTGGAGGACCACAGAACGAGGTCTGGCCAAAACCAGAACAACATGAACCACGAGGACATCCAGAACCATGAAGGAACACAAAGGATGAAAAGATATAAAGCCCATAAACCAAGGCGATAACTGAAAGAGCAGCTTGACTGGAAGCTGAGGATCGGGACAAAGGAAAAGCAGCATTCATGCCATTTAATTCAACTGGAGGGAATCTGCTTCAATCTAACGGAAATTAATTTGGTTCTGTAGCTTTCTCGACAACAATACTTGGTGGTGTTGATATCAGGCTGCAAACAATACATTCATTATTGACAAAAATGACGGTACAATGCCAAGTTAAAAAAAACTTTGAACTTTTGAATGAATAATGACCAGATCAGTGCATACTGCATATATCATATTATGAGAAATTTTAATCAAATATATATGTGTGTGTGTATATATATATATATATATATATATATATATATATATATATATATATATATATATATATATATATATATATATATATATATACACAATATAAAGTTTTTTTATATTTATTCATAATAAAATTGTTAAACACAAACGAAACATACAGTTACATGCAAAAAATAGAAGACTTATGTATTTAAACAAATAAGTCTAAATTTTCTGTGTATGTATATGCATAGAAATGCACTTATTGCATATAAACTTAACATGCCTGAGTGATCGGAACAAGTAAACTTATTTAATCCTATCCCAATACAACAAACAATAAAGGAATTCAGGTTCAGATATACAAGATCGCTGATTTGTTTTATATAAATTTATAAATAATACAATTAAATGCATTAAAGAAGAGAAACTAGAAACGGGCAAAAATATATTTTGTTACAACGGAATGGGTTAACTGGGTAAGTGAATAAAGTTAATTATTAAAAATAGAATTGAATATAGCAAAATGCAACCGATTAGTTACCATTTCTGTCATTAAATGGTAAATACTGTACTTCCCACACCCCACCTGCTAGTTTTATGCCATCTTGAGCTGACATCAAATGAGCATATGAAGTGCAAAGACTTTGTTTCCTTACATACAATAAACAAGGCCATAATGGAAATCGTGTTGCATTGAATCGTCAATAAATCATTTCATTCATCTGGAGACGTTTTCTATAATTACCGTTCACCATCCTAATGAGGACACCGCCAAACAGAGGGGGGGGGGGAGCGGTTTCCCCTGCGCCGACGCACCGCGGAGCGTTACGACAGGCAGCAACGGTTCACGGAAAAACAGCAGCAACAACAGCTTGTTTCCAGCTGGGGTGGCATGAGATTAAAAACTTTTATTATCTTGACCCGGAGCAATTAACATGTTTACAATAACTACGCCAAAGGCGTTGCGTTTAGCGCCCCGCGAGTTAGTGATTCGTCCGAGCGTGCTGGATGATGAATGGCTCTCCGGTGTGTCGATGAAGGTTTGCGATTGGACATCTCGCCCATGTTGCCTTGCCATTCTTTATCTCCTTGTCACACATTTGACTACAGCATGGTACCAGTGAGGGGAGGTGGGGGGGGGGGGGGGGGGGGGGGGGGACTCTGACATGCCGCCAGCGTATGGAGATGAATGTTTTCTGCCTCTGCACATGGCCCGATCTGTCTTGCTTCAGCCCCTCTTACATCAGAGCACGTGCTCCGGGGCTTTCTCTCTCTCTGCAGAGCAGGCCTTCTGTATTTAGAGCTTGATTTATACACAAACACACATACCACAAGGGAAAGCGCAATGCTCTTCACCCCCACCCCTCCTTGCTTCAATTGCCAGCGTTATAATCATCTTCCCACACTTGACTGTGCCTTGAAGGATAGCATTCACAAAACGAAGGGGAAAAAGTCGTAAATGCAAAAAATTATGTGGCGGATGCTTTAAAACCGCGAAGTCAATAAAGAATCATATCATAATGTTGAAAAAGTAGTTTTTTCTGTGCTGTTTGTCCCATTTTCAGTCCTCACTCGCCATTTAAATCGCCTTCCATTTCCTCCACTCAGCACGCCTCGCGACGTTAGTCGCTAAACTCAATCGGCACCCCGCCGATCCCGCCGATGAAGAGGAGGAATCCGCGACGGGAGGAGAGAGACGGAAAAAAAAAATAACTCCCTCTTTTGCTTTTCTCTTTCCCCTGTCTTTGTTCTCAGGTTGTTAGAGAGCTCGTTGCTCAACGCAGAAGTGAAGGAAGGAGAGATTCTTCCTCCTACCATTCAGCGGCTGATGAAAGGATACAACAAGTACCTCAGGCCTTTCTTTGACAGTAAGGGAACCGCAGACACGTTGCAGCCATGGAAGTGACAGAGCACTCAGGGAAAATGTGTGTTTGACAAAAAAAAACGAGAGGGGCTCATGTTGTACGTAATTTGATGCTGGCATGTCCCCTCGGAGTTATATACACTGACATACATACATTCTTAAATGTACTTCAAATTTAATTTGTCTTTGGAATTGATGTCCCCTGTTACTGTGAGGATAATGAAAAAAGAGTCAGTATTGACATTGACAGCAAATACTTCAGTTCAGAGTTGAAAAACATTTGCAGAAATGTAATGCCCTTAACCTTAAAGCTAATGATGTGTTTTGAATGTTCACCAGGCTGCTAATTTGCTCACAATAAAAAAGTTTATCTCGGTGCATGCTTTCTAAAGAACAATGATGTGTCGTTCCCTGCAAATCCCTCACTGCTGTTATTGTTCTGGGCTCCGGGAATCCGTCACAATGTGATTATGGTTTGTTTACCCGCCGTTCGATCTGTAATAACACCTTGGACTCAACCAAGGCGAATGCTATTCAGCATAAATCACTAGCCCTCCCGCCTAGGAATGCGCATTTGGCACACAGGGATGCCGAAAGCACTGGTGAACACATAACGCACAGATTCACACACCCACACAAATGCTTCTGCACTGCTAGCAATGGGACAACTTCCTTTGATTTTGTTGAGCCCATTAAACTTAAAGCAGCAGTAGGAAAATTGAACCTTGCATGTTTATCTCTGCTACCTTGATTTACCCCAGTGGGCTTCCCCAACTAAAAAAATACACACTTTACATAGTGTTGAGGTCAAACACCAAGGTGACAAATCATTTGAGTATTTATGTTTATTACGATGTTGTAAACTGATTTATCATGACCAACTAATCACTGTAATTCAGCCACACAAGCGAGCAAAAAAAAAGTATTGCAAGAAATACTGAAAAAAGTGTCCCAAATGTGAAAGATTACATGTCTTCTCTGTATTTTTGTGTTGGGTTTCACAGTTTGAAACATGCCGTTTAAAAAGAGTGAGTCAACATGAAGAACACAGAGCTGTTCGTGTGCAAACAATGAAGCCAAAATAAAGCTGAGAAAATAGAAAAACAGGCTAAATCTATCAGAGACAGTGCGCAGACATTGGGCAAAGCCAGTGGAACAATTTGGAATGTCTTTGGAAACAAAGAAATCACTGGTGTACCAAGCAACAGACACTGAATAGGTCAGCCAAAGAAAACAACAGCAGCTGGCGACAGTAACATTGTGAGAGCTGTGAAGAAAGAACCAGAAACAACAGCCAGTGATATCAGTAACAACCTCCGAGGGACAGGGGTGAAGGCATCACAATACACTGCTCCAAGAAGAGCATAAATATAGAGACTGTGCCACAAGAGGCGAACACCTAATCAGGAGTGAGAAAACAAAAAGTGCTGTGACTATAATTTAAAGATTTCTGAAACCGGATGCTTTTCTCACCACAGTCTGGAGGAATAATTGATCCAAAACATACAAGGTGAAGTGGAACACGGTGGAGGGAGTGCTAATGCTTGATCTCGCACTGGTGTTTCTAGAACAGACCCACTGGTCTCTGTGATGGTAGCAGCAGTATGATAAATTATTAAGTTTATCACAAAATTTCTGTTTTCTACGATTAAAAGCAATACAAATGAATCTGGACTGATAATCTAATCTCTGTGCACAAATTCCAAGCTTTACCCTACAGCCAACAACAAAGAAGTCCACATCGAATGATGGAAGCAGCAGGTACACACTGATGGTAGCCTTTCCTAAACAGTCAAATAATTTGACCATTCTGTAGCTGACTAACTATTTTATAGCTTATATCCTTGATATTGGATTAAAAACGACGGGCTCCTGCTCAGCAGTGTGAGATATTAATGATAAACAAACATCATCTGGTGGACGTGTCGGACATCTCCCCATACTGAGCTAGTAAAATTTCACTGACTGAACAGCTTTCCACGAGTATTAAAGCATGGAACGATACAATGATCAGCGGGACAGTGGCACAACACAGAAATCAAGACTTCCGATTCCCAAGAAAGTAAACCGTGCCCATTTGATACGGTTTTTACTGTTTTCCATGCGCCTGAATGCTACAAGGACATGGCTGGATTTTCAGGCATGATTAATGAATGACTGACGAGATCCCATCGTTATTAATGCTTAATTACATCCAAGGAAAACATGAAAGCAGGATTTATTGATGCCCGTGGGGAAATCTCTTCTGTGCTTTCAACCCTTTCTCTATACCTACTGAAAGCAGTGGACTTCAACAGCACAGCACCCAGGGAGCAGCAGGGTCAAAGGTCACGCTCAGGGACCCACAGTGGTAACCTGAACCTGCAAAACCTCAAGTCCCCAGACCGCTTCTGTCACCTCGAGGCCACCACTGCCCAAAGACAAGCATCTGTCAGCCCGCCTTGATGTTCAAACCACGTTCACATACATGCTGCGTTGTGTGACACGGTTGTCATGAACTCAGGTCCCGTTGACATGAAAGCGGTTCAAGTGAAAACGCATAATTTTTTTTGTTTGTTTTGAAAACACCTTCCTTTTAGATGACAGTGGCACAAACACTTCAAATAAATGTAGTTTGTATGTTGGACCGAGAATTGGCAGACACAGTATTATGTTATCCTGCAAGTTATCCATAATTAAATTAAAATGCAAAGCCCACAGAGACTGGAACTGTTATTCCAGGAGCATCAGTGTGCAGAGGAAAAAATGTTTCTCCGGCATTTTACATCCTCATGCTGCCGACAGCCATCTGCAAACTTCCTGTCTTGTGATGTAACACAGATTTCAACAAACTATCAAAATTATTGTTACAATTACGCTATTAACAATGATTAAATTGTTAAATGATGCTTAAATAATTAATAAAATAAACTCACAGTGCAGGAGACCTCGTAGGGGATGTGCGGTTGGACAGGACTCGGGCCACATTGATAACAATACGGAGTCACTGAAAATGCAACTTCTTGAAAATGCCGTGACGCTTTTTTAATTTTTCTGAAATGCTACTGCACAAGCGCGCTGTGGCTGGAATAAATGGCTCTCCTGCACATGCACGAGTAGATGGAGGCTTCAAGAGTAACATCTCTCCCATGTGGGACTTGGTAGTTTTATAGCTGAGAGTCGCCAACGGCGCCAACTTGCAGCCTGGCATGCTAGCTACATCGTTTTTAGTGTTTCTGTAGTTTTTGTGGAAACGAACATTGTTTTCAAAAAGGAAAAACACAAAAACGATGCCTTTTCACTTGAAACGTGTCATTGAAGTCTGAAGTTTTCACTGGATATCCTGAAGAAACCTTCACAATCCACATGTTCTAGTAACCTGCCAGAAATGTTTTCATCAGAAAAGTAGCAAGTTCTATTATTAATGACCTGTAACAGTGTTAATGAAACAGTTACAGGCATTTCGGGTGTCTGTTTAGATGACAAAGCTGCTTGGAACCACTGACAATGTAACCTCCTGAAAGTTTCTGGTGGGAGTTCTTTGAAAATGTTTTGTCTCCATAATTGGGCAAAAACACAACTTTTTGAACATGCTCTCTTTAGCCCTGTTTGATTTTTCTTTTTTTAATCTTGTCCTCCATGGGTTTCCTCTTTCAGCTTTTTTTTTTTTTTTTTTTTTTTTTTTTTTTGGTGGAAATTTGTCACAGGTTCCTGGACATGATGCAACTTGTGTAAGCCCAGCAGAAAGCAGATGAGAAAGCAAGAAATGTACAGTTGAGGGTGGTTGAGCCTTTTTATATTGTTGTTGGGATTTGCTAATCATGTAAGCGCTAAACACGATTGGTTATTTCAGTCCGATTAATCCCATACTGGTCAGCGATATATTGTCTTTACCTAATAATGATGCAGTGAACAGAATTACTTATTACAGCTGAATTTCGAACAAAATGACCACTGAAATGCTTTAAGACTCGCTCTATATTTATAATTTTTTTTTTTTTTTCATCCTCTGCTTCCTCTTGCCATCCTAAAGTCAGACAGCCTCGGGCACTGCTAACAGGTTTGCTCAACATTAGTTGGCCTCACAGTACTTGAAATCCCTCACAAATACTCAAACCAGACGCATAGTTTCAAGAGAATGTAAAGGAAAATATTCTGCAGTTATCAGGTTATACACTCATTCTCTTTATTGCCAGAGGTTAGATGAGAAGATACTGTGTTCTGTTTTCCTCTTTTAGAAGAAGTTAAAGAAAAAACACAAACAGTGTGGATGCTCATGTGTGCAGGAAATACACTTTTTTTTTTTTTTTTTCCCAGGCAGGCACATTGGTGCATGCCGTATCTGCAATATGACAACACGCTCATTAATCTCTCCTCCAGAAATAAAGACTGATAAGTAAGAGGGAAGGAGAATGAGGAGATGAAACACAGGGAAGCTGCGAAGTTACCCTCTCTTTGATGGTGAATCAGGGAGAACTAATTCCCTCAAGGAGGTTCACACTCCACAGACTGCAGCTGTTGCAGAGATGTGAGGTCTTTAGCATTTTGAAATATGCTGTCCCTCAATAACCCTTCATCATACAATGAATATTATACAACCGTGTTCAATTCTCTACCCAGCTTCATCCTCATGCTCTTATGTCACACATGCATTGACACTCATCAGACATGAGCAAAGTACACTTTAAGCTGCTGGGATTATGCTCCAGTTGATGAATGAGTTCTCCTTTTGCATCTAGACGGCCCTGTGACGGTGGGCATGAGCCTGGACATCGCCAGCATTGACACCATTTCTGAGATCAACATGGTAAGAAATCCCATCGCCGTGGTCACTTCAGTAAACCCCAGACTGCACGGGGACTTTACTGTGGGATGTAGAAAGTTTACTGTGGATTTTTTTTTTAATCTCGTACCATGTTTTTCATCTCATCTAACATGCGATTAGAAACGGCGGATGGGTTCATGAGGGGGGCTCGGGGGCAATCTGGGGGTTCTCCAGGGAATGAAAGGTTGACAACCACGAGACCAAGGAATGCTCACATCAAAATAAGGCTTATGTAATAAAAGAAATACATCAAATCCCAATGCGCCATGTTCTTTTCTCACAAGTGGTAGGCCCATGTTTATTGACAGTGAGATATAACAGTCTGAGCCTCATTAAAATACAGCTTTGGATTAGTGGGTTTCCTCTGGAAATGACAGGTTAATTCTTATGCTTCTAAGCATACTATACCTACAGCCTGGCACCGCAAATTCAATCGATTACACAGTCACACATGATGCAAGAGCAGGACTTTCAGTAAGACTGTCCTGCAAGAGAATTATATCCAGTGTCCCAAAAAGAGAACCCAGAATAGACAAGCTGACTCGAAGCAATGCTGTGAACTGCTGTTGCTTCGGGCACAGAGAAAAGCTTTGGGAACTGACACCGTCAATACATAACAATGCAGAAAGCGAAGGGGGGAAAAAATAACCCAAGCTGACTAATGAAGTCCAAGCGTACAAAGCTTGGTTTGCACAAAATTGACTCGTCTGTCAGCATATTATTGACACGGTTGTTAAAAGTGTTTATTTGCTGATTTGCTGAACTTGACTTCAGTCCCCAAATCCTACAGGACTACACAGCCACCATATTCCTCCGCCAGCGTTGGACGGACGAGCGCTTGGTGTTCGAGGGCAACAAGAGCCTGAGCCTGGACGGCCGGTTAGTGGAGCTCCTTTGGGTCCCCGACACCTTCATCGTCGACTCCAAGAAGTCCTTCCTGCACGACATCACAGTGGAGAACAGGCTGATCCGCATCTTCCCCAACGGTACCGTCCTTTACGCGCTGAGGTGGGTAAACAGATCATTGGTTGATTGCTTTGTTGTGTGTTTTTTTTTTTTTTTTTTTTTTTTTGAGGGAGGCTCCGACAGACAATGAAAAGTAGGCCAGGGATTGGAGAAGGAATTGGCTGAGGGAGGAAGCGTGGGTTGAATTTGAGATAATGTGATTGCGAAGCTGGGAGTTGTGTCAATTCTAATACTTGGGTATTGGATTGCTTGAGTGCAAGAGCAAGTGATGTGTCGATACAGAGAACTGTGGACTATAGAAGTGTTAGAAGTCCTGTTAGGACCTGTGAAGCACATATTGCTTTGCTCGCTCGGCTTAACGACTGACAGGCTCTTGGCAATCCTTAGAAACGTGGGTTACCTTGGCATTTTGATTAGATTGTGGGCCAAGCAGACAGGTTATAGACAGAAAGTCTATAGATATACTAATGCATGTGTTCAGCTCTTTTAAGCCTTCACTGATGGGATTTGAACATCCTACTCTTTTTATGTCACATGGTTTGACATCAGCTGATTTATAGATTGTGTAAGAAGAGCTGCATTCGCTCCCGTTTGGACCTGGCTGGCACGCAGTGCTTCACTGTATTGACCTCCCATAGTGTGGTGAGGTTTACGCAGGTTGCCGTTGCACAATAAAAGGGGAGGAATGTCACACGGGAGAGGTATAGTACGTGGGTGGGATGTTATAGTAAATTGGGCTGGGTATTCCGGCACAGTTCAGTCTGTCTTCACTGAGCTTGTGTACACTACAAACATCAGAGAAGTACACTGCATTGCTCCGATGTACACTCGATAATGCTAAATTCACAAAGGTAGGAATGCAATAGAAATTGAAAAAGTTTGATTTTAAAGGTTATTATGGCACTGTTTACGCAGTCCAGCCCCCACAAGTTTAAATTGAGCTGCATGTGGCCCCCAGACTAAGAATGTCAGAATGTGATTTGCCATTGTCATATGAAAAGAAATATGGTGGCATATGTTTTATCAAAGGAGTCTTCACAGATGTGCAAATCATCTGTGCCAGGTACACTGATGCACCTCAAACCATCAGAATGTTGACCTCTAATGTAAAGAGGATGCCCCCCAACACCTGGGGTCAAGAAGATCAGGGCGACATTCATGATGGAGCCTTTCATGGTTGTTCATGAGTCAGCATGTTCTACCTGTGTGGATCTGTGTATCATAGTTTCTTCCTTTACTCACATGTGTGTTAGGTTAATTGGTGTAATTGAGAACCTTTTCTGACTTCTCACTTGAAGCATCGTGCAAACAGATTATCTGTCCCACCCCATAATTTGAGCTTAAAGTATGGATTGTAGCACACCTTTCTCCTAGATCCTGTATGAACCCCTTAAAGACAACAGCGTTTAACTTCCATCCGTGGATGCTGTGATAAACTGCATCAGTGTTTAGAAACCTGTTCTTAGTCCAGTAGAGTTGTTTCAAATTCATAATAATGTATGTCTTCATTGCAGAACCAGCTGAAACCCTGCTGATCACAACCATTTAAAACTATTTATAGGCTTCTTCTTCATACCCAGACATGTTTTCTTCACTTTCCCCAAAGATTTTCATGATATATGTTGTTACATATGATTAAATCCTAAGGTTGTTTACAGTCTTACTCCTAGAAGCTTTATGCTTGCTCTGTTTATTTTCACAGCTTTTTATAGACCAAAGAACTTTTCATCCAAAAGCCTCAGTTTTGTTGTTAGTTGTTTATAGCATCAAAAATCATTTTTATATATATTTTTTCTCTGTCTCAATTTTGATTGTTTAACAGATGCAATTCACTCTGGGTTTCCCTCATGTCCCATCTGACATGTTTCCATGAAATTAAATTGATTTTTTTATCTGTATTCAATACCTCAGATTTTTTGAAAATTGTGTATGAACGTGCTGATTTTTTTTTTCCAATGAATTTGTGATGTTGTGAGACTTTAAATGACAAATTTAAATGAAAGTGTTTGTTAGTACTGACTTTTGCCTCTTCACTGTGACAGAGGACATGTGGAGGAAGGCAGTGCCTCGCATTTAGGGAACCAGAGCAAGTGTTAGTAAAACAAGCCAAAAAGGACTGTCAGGACAGGAATGCCCACCTCGGGGAATTGTGAGCTGTAGAAAAAAGGACAGAGTGAAGTGCGATATGTGAGTGTTAGAGGAAAAGGACAGCTGTGGTAAATGTTTTAGTGCTGTGCCAAAGGGGAGTACAAGAGAAAGCACTGAGGTTGCTATTGCCGATGGTTAAGCAATTAAATAGCGAAGATGATGTAAAGAGGGAAAAATAAATAGCCAATGCCACTTAAACAGTTTTGGAATGTTAAAATTTCATTTGTTGAGTTAAAATATCAAAAAGCCAAAGTGCAGAACTTCGAGTTTCAGTACAGTAAAGACTACAGATGCCAATTAGACAACAGCTTGTGGTAAATTGTTGTCAAGTTCAAATGTCTCGTTACACTGCCTGCATGGATTTTCTGTTGGTTTGCTTCCATTTTCAGTCTTGGAAGTTAAAGTGCATCAGCTCATTACTGCCTGGCAACTTCAGCAGGATGTAATTCATACATAAAATTAGCATCCCTTTCACTGCGGGAGGAAATGACCCCGTCCTTTGAGTTTTGTTGTAAAGGAGCTCATCGTCACTTGTTAGAATGCTCAGTATCATCTGAACAGAATAGTTTGCTGTAGATTCTGTGTATAAAAAAGAAATTCTTAGTCAAAAATCACATCTCTGACAGACAAAAAGGAGACAATTATCAGAGCATATTTTCATTATGTGAAGAACTATGATTCAATTATGTTAATGCCTGTAAGAAGCAGGACCAGTATTCCTTGATAAATTGTTTCCACCAGTGAACATATAATGTGGGTTTCATTCATCTGCTGTCCCTGCTTTAAAATGTTGAGGCCTCCCAATCCACACATTGCCAATCTATTGACTAACAGATGAAAACAAGTACAGATTGCTAAGTTAGTGGACCATGATATGCCACCAGAGCAGTATCACTCCTGTTTATTATTGACTCTCCAAGACGCTCTTGAACTCTACTGGACCACTTTACTGTATGATGCTGGTCTAAATTGTTCCAATGGGTGTTGAGATGGGATCTGGGGAATTTAATTGCCAAACTATGCTAATTATTTCATCATCACCTTCATTAAACATTAGCAATCCCTTCTGCTCCACGAGGTCAGCCTGGGGCCATCACTGCTTGTTTCTTCATAAATTCATTGTTTGATGTGAATCTAAATGAACTTAAGTGGATCTAAGCAGCTGAACACTGCCGTCAGGATAATAGAGTCGCAATTTGAAGTGGTTCTCTTCATCTTTAAATCATGACCTAAGAAGCTTTTTCCTGGTGTAGAGGTAGTATTATCAGCTGGGATAAGCCACCATTTATTCACGTCCTGTCATTCATCACTGAAAGTCGATGTCGGTCTCTTTTAACCTGGTACCAGCTGTGTTATCCTGTCTTTTTCCTTCGTACCATTGCTAACATACTTGACTCAAATGTGTAGGGAAACACTGGGGATCTTCAGGTTATTGTTAGGGTGAGAGGTCTGTGCTTAGTTCAGGTTGCTAAATTCATACCCTTTGATAAATTATAAATACTACACCATTTCATTTACATCTTTTGCTCTGATAATAGAAATGCCACAATGAAGGGAAAGAAGGCCTGACTGAGACTCACAATCCTCACCATAAAATATCTTTAAAGCATGCACTGTTTGGGCACAGTAGGACCTGCAGCAATCCTGTAAGATAGATGAAATCAGGTCCACTGCAGACGCCAACTGAGCATTGAGAAACTCGCCTGTTTCGAGCTACTTTTGAGAATAATTTCTAAGAATAAGAGCAGAATTGCATCATCCGTCAGTTTTTGTGGAGAAGACCAACATCTACTGTCTTTACACCTGCCGCAACAGGTTTACGACATGACAGAAATGCAAAAACTGTATTTTTCAGGAACATTTTTCCAGTCTTATGACACCGCTGACTCAGTTCATGCATACATACTTTGAATGGTTGCTGTTTATCTTCTGTTTCATAACGATGACTCTTCTGTGTTTTAGGATTACTACCACTGTGGCTTGCAACATGGATCTGACCAAGTATCCCATGGACAAGCAGACCTGCACACTACAACTGGAGAGCTGTAAGGACACTTTCAACTTAATAAAGTGACTCTCAACTATGCTGCTTGAAGTGGTGGGAGGGAATAATTCAAATGAATCACTTTCTTTTATCTCCCACATTGCTTGTGTGTCTGAGTGCCTGATGCCACCGTGCACACGTTAACCGGGTCAACTGGGATCCTAACAGAGGCAATGCATTCAAGAATTCACACCCAGAAATGTTTTGCTGGTTTACGTTAAAGCTGGTGTCAGGTTATGAAAGATTAATAGCTCAAGTCTCTTGTGTACAAAAGTATTCATCTCCTAAATTGAGTCATTTGTCGAGGTCTCTTTGGCAGTCTTTCCATACTTTGATCACTTGGATTTGGACAGTTTATTCCATTCTCCCATGCAGATCCAGTCAGATTGTGTCAGATTGTCTGGAAATGTCTTCTACAGATGTTCTTTGAGGTTTAAAACTTTGCTTCGGATGGCTCACCCGACAATTCTTCTGAAGCCGTTCCAGTGTCGTCTTGGCTTTATGCTTCAGGTCGTTGTTTTGGTTGAAAAGGAACCATGACTCCAACCTTAGGTTACCTCTGTCTGTGTTCTCTAAAGTACGTCTTCTTTGTCTGTATCCTCTCAACTCTCAGCTGGCTCACTTTCCATGCTGTTGGAAAACTGACATTCTGCCTAATCTCTCGTATTAGTTTTATCAAATTAAATTTTTTTCCCAATGGATGCACTGATGCCGATTCCAGTATTAGAAATTGGGTTTGATACTGCATGGCTTACTGGTATCTGTAAAAGATCTGAGACATAACCTAGCAAGTATCACGTGAAGTCATCTATCAGCAACATTGCCTGCAGGCCTGCAGGTCTGCAGGTCTGTGGTTTGGAGATCCTTTAACATTAAGGACAATGACAAAAGTGAGACGGACTGTAAATTATGTTCTGCCAAAATATCAAGAGTAGGAGCGAGATCTAGTTTGTACAACACTCGCGACTTAATCACCCAAGACATCTGGACCAGCAGAGGTAGCACGAAGACGCTCATTAATTTAACTGCTCAGTGGATCCAGGAGGATTTCACTCCGAGCTATACTACATCCTACAAACTGCATGCTACATGCTACATGCAAAAATGTTTCGGGCCGTTTTGAGGTGATTCGTAACAACGCATAACCTTATTATGCTGTTGTATATGGAGTACAGATTGGGCTCAGTTGCAATTTAATAACTACTCGTATTGGTATTGCATTTTTATTTCTTTAAAAAGTGGAATCTTGCTTATTTTCCTCTGAAGCTTTCACTGTCATGTAGATGACCATTTTCAGACTTCAGTTAGACTGCCATCTTTCTGTCACTCAGGAGGGTCGTCGTCGATCTAATTGTGGCACCATAATAGCCTGATTAATAGAGCTCTCCTCAGATGGCTGTTTTGACCTCGTGTTGTGCTTTCTTTTCATGAGACTACCGGAGCTTTGTTCGAGTTGCTGCTTGATTGTCACCTCCTTGATTAAGTCGTTTCTTGCTTGGCTGCACAATTCGACCGGACAATCAGCATCAGAACTGTTGCCCTGATGCTGCTAAACTTCTTTTAAATTGAGGCCATTGTCCTTCATACATTTAGAAGTAGTTTTCTACTATTGTACTGATCTTGTGCTTCTCCACAATTTCTCAGATTTCAAACCCTGGTTTTTCTTTGATGTTCATTTGTAGGAGACTCAATTGCAAAAGTAATAAAGGACAGCTGAATTTTCAAAACTGTCTTATTTATTCAAAAATTCTGGACAGGCTTGCCAAAATGATTGCCACTTCGTCAGTAGCACTTTACAGTTAATGTTGAATATATAAAAAAAGTTCTAACATACTCAGTGAGTTTACCAAGCCAAGGTTGGCCAGATGAAACAATGAGGAGGAAAATCAGCAGCTGACAGCAGCGCGGGGAGATTTCACAGCCGCCTCAGGCTTTTCAGACTGCGGACAGTCAATTTGAACAGCAATATTATAGCAAACAAGAATTACCCAGTGCCACAACTGCAGGGGGAAAAACTATGACAGGGAGAGATTTTATTCTCTTTTTGAATTGAGGACATTTTTCATTTTGCTGTGGTAAAAATGTGTCAGAATAAGTATCCAGAATCGGTATTGATCAGTCATACCTGGAAAAATATCCCCTATATAATCCAGCTATTATTAAGTGATGTTTAGCTCCAGTAGCGCTAGCCATGCTACATGCTAAAGAGTTTCAGGAATCACACTCCAGCAATGTGACATAAAAAACACAATTAAAGTATGACTGATATATTCATTAATAGCTAGCTAGAGCATGTGGCAGCGCACAGCGAGCTCGGTCTACATTCTACAGTATGCATAGGGCAGTGTGTAGTTCAATCCTCTGCGTACCGTGTTGTAAAGCTGTTGCAGGTGTGTGTAGCGTTGATGTACTGAGGTGGTTTGTGGCAATATATTCTTTGAGCATTATTTGCACATGTAGTATGAATTAGACTTGAGGTAATTTAATAAAAACTTGCATCGGTACTTGGTATGGGAAAATAGCTGACGGTTAGTGCTTGTACTTAAAAAAGTGATATTGGTGCATCCATAGTAAAAGCACATATTTTACCACTTCAGCTCCCAACGTGCTTTTCAGGACCAGTCTTTTTGACCCATTCACACACAAACCCACATTGAGGACGGCTGCCATGTAATGCATTTGCACACAATTGGAAATTGGACTTGAAGTTCAGCGTCTTGTTCAAGGGCACTTTAACACCTGGACAGCTGGATGCCAGGGCTAAAAGAAGTCACCTCACTTTCCCAAACTGAGCCACATCTGCTCGGTCTCATGTTTTGGCATGCAGCATCCCTGACTTTATCTTCCAGGGGTTCTTTTACTACAAGTGAACTCAGTGTCCATTGATAGCACAAATCCTCTGTAGGCCAATTATGAAAACAAATATCTGGCAACACCCTCTGGAAATTAATGTAGAACAGTCCTGTGAGATTTCACTGAAATTGGTTCGAAGATAAAATGTGGTGGCAGTGTGTTTATAATTGGAATAAACTATCATTAGGTTCAAATGACATGAAATGATGGATTTCTTCATTGGGTAGTAGGAGTGTGAGAGATGGCAGGGAGTAGAGGCTGCCCTCAGACGCCTCCTCTCTCTTCCCTCTCTCGTCTTTGCATTCCTGCACTCCTTTTTTTGTGCTCTCAAATGACAGCCAGCCAGGCTAAGCTAAGTCTGATCCCTGCCAGAAGCCCACCAGGACCTCCGTGCCAAATAAAACATTTAGCTTGAGCTCCAGTGCCACTTAGCAGACAAAAAGACATCTGGAGGTTAAAGTTAGGTAACTGAGAGGATGATGGATCCAGCCCTCGCCACCTCGATAATTCTCAGCTAAATATCTGCTACTTTTTTTTTCCCTCTCCGTCTGACTCTTTCCCACCCTCCCTTGCAATCTCTCTCGCCCTCATCCTGCTGCTCCATCGCTGCTGTTTTCTCTCTCTGCTGTCCCTCTCTCACTTCAATCTTCCATCTCCCTCTTGCTCTGTCTCTGCGTCTCTTTATGAAAATGTATATTCAAGGATTTATTTCTTTTAATGCTGTGCCAGAAAGTGGATCCTCTGCACAGGAGGAGGCTTTAAAGGGAGCGATCGTTGTGGGAGGGTGTGGGGCGTTTCGATTGGGATTGCGGTAAAATATTTAGCGCGTTCTTGACAGGAAAAAAGGCTCCAAAGACAGCCGGCATTCTTTTGTGATCTTCGCTTTCTTTGAAATTTTGGCGCCGGCCCTCTCAAACACTCCTCGGTGAGGATATGGCTGCTTGATTTCAAGGGGTTGGGGGGAGGCGCAGGGTGCCGGAAGGCTGAGTGTACCTCCATGTAACTCTTTCCACGCTATTGCACATAGCGTCACTGCACATCTATGTCTAATTTGAACGGTAATGCTGGGAGTGTGGGTCAAGAAAATAATGAGTTGTTGTGCTCTAAGAAATACAATGAGGGAGAAAAGATTGCATTTGTAGGCTCTTCATTCAAGTCGGGAAACTCCGTTCCTGGTGTTGCACCGCGGGTCAGCACACACACGACTCTTCACGGGCTGAAGAGAGTGAGCTTCAGCAGATTAATGTGCATTTGATGCACAGCACACTGCATCAGCTGACTGCACATCCTCTCCCTTTCCTTATTCTCTTGCTCCCTCTGCAGATAAATTAGGTAAATGCACCTTGTTAATCACTTCTATGTTTTTTTTTTGTCCCTCAGTTTCAGACATGAGAACCACACTGATCATTATGCTTTGTTACTTTGCTCTATCAAAACTACAACCACGCTTAACTATGCCACGATATTAATTTTGCACGCGGTCTTATTCCAAGTTTTATTTGGGTTATCTCACCTCTCTAGGGCCCAGTGCAATATGCATGATTAGTCTGTTATGGTATGAGGCAAGAGTTAAGCTCCTCACCAGGACTTTCCTCCCCCCTCCCCGGTCTTTTACTCTCCTCTTTGAAGAATTGAATGAACACCAGAAATGCATTTCCATTAGCAATTCCTGTTGGAGCTCTTTATGTCAAGCCACGTTAAAGCGAATAACGGGAGAATATTCCTAATGTAACTACGTTTGTGAAACATTAGCATTGTAATTGAAAGGGGGGCTTTTGTTGTAGAATGCTGTAGAAATACATATGTTCTTTTCAAGTGTTGCGCAGTGCAGGCCTTGCTCTTCGAGGGTAACGTGGGCTCTTAAAGTAGCTTTCCAGAGGTGTTTTCACATTCCCTTTGATTCTGGCCCGGTGTCTGTCTTTTGCTGATATTTAGCATTAGAGAGGGAATTTACCTCCCACTATGGGTCGCAATCCCAAACAAGTCAGCTGAAACAGGATCAGACCATAACATAGCTGTAGATTTAACGGTCTCAGTTATACCTGCAATTTCTCTCTTTGTAGTTCAGTGTACTGCTAATATCAAGGTGGAGATCAAATCATCTCTTTTATTTTGTCCTGCTGAGAGCTGGACTTGTGACATGCACTGTTTTGTGCTTGTGATTGTACTATTCAAGCTGTTAGGCATTATTCAATTCTATTTTTATATAATTAATCCACAATCTGCTCAGGAGGAAGAAAATGTGAGTGACTGCAGGTTTTGTGCAGCACGATGACAAATTAATGCCCTGTAAAGTTTAATGATGGCAGTTTAGGCAACCTTTTTGTGCATGCTATACTCAGACCACCTCAATGTCTCCCAGATGGTTCAGTTCCTCAGTCCATAATTAAGAGTGAAGCGTGTGGAGAACATTTCTCGACCATCATTGTGGGATGCAGCCCGGTAAACACAGAGATCTGCCTTAAAGCTCAGCTCCCTGTTCACCACTTCAGTACAGCGGCGGCGTTACTGTGAGCGCCCGTCCAGAGCTGAGGCTGATCTCACGATAAGACCACACATGATACATGAAATCCTCCACCTGGGGAAGGCTGCGGTTCTTTCCTCGACATGGCTGCACAGTGACTGAATCATGGACTCAGACCTGGAGGTGCCGATCCGCATCCAAACCACTTTACTGTGCTGTCATCTTGAAAAAAGCTGAGTTGACAATCATTGGCTTCTAAGTCTAAGATTGCTGGAGGAAGAGATGGTGACAGTGTGTGTGAGACTGTAGACAATAAAGAAAACTTTAAAGGCCACATGTGATGTTTTATTAAGTGCAATGCATTAAATCATGCTCACATATTAACAACTGAGGGCTTGAATTAACACGTGTAGAGCATGTAGCACCTAAATGAATTAAAGAATATAACTGTGATGCTGATTTCATCCATTATAGACTGTGAAATATCTCAGAATAACATTTCTTTGTCCTGTTTTTTTTTCCCAGGGGGCTACAACATCAACGACGTCATGTTTTACTGGACCAGAGGGAATGAGTCCGTCAGTGGGTTAGACTCTCTGCAGCTGGCTCAGTACACGGTGGAAGACTACTACACATCTGTTTCAGAGGCCATCTACGAAACTGGTAACAAGAACATCTGCTGGCCACTTATCATGTTTGAACATACAGTCTGTATTTTTCTTAATTGTTGATTTTGATTGAAACATCCACAATGCCTGTCTCGTGCCAAAAGATGGTTCATCTGTTGCTTCTTCATTTACACAAAGAGTAAATATGCCTAACCCATGGTTGGAGCTCTTCTTAACTTTAATTCCAATTCAAAACAAGCTTCAAGGTTACAGTGACTCAACACTGCCCCCAAATGCACACAAATGGCATGACATGAATCTCACAGCTATCTTTCAACAGCAGATAAATGTTTCAAAAAAGTTCCTAATTTCTCATTCGCACCAAAATTGACCAGTTTTTACTTTGTTCTTCACAAAGGTCATTACCCCAGGCTGGTTTTCCACTTCGAGCTGAAGCGAAGCATTCTGTACTTCATCCTGGAGACTTACGTCCCTTCCAGCTTGTTGGTGGTTCTCTCTTGGGTTTCCTTCTGGATCTCTCTGTCCTCTGTCCCAGCACGGATCTGTATTGGTAAGAGCTGACAGCTTTACTCACTCAGATGGAAAAAAAAGGTTTCTTCCTGAGGTTCTTTGCTCTCTCTTACTTACATTATCTAAAAAAAACAAAAACCAAAAAAAACTAATGTATTTCCACAGATCATTGTTGTATTTACTCCTGGCGTTCGGACAGGCAAACATCTGTAACTTTCAAAGATTCCCTCAAGTGTGTCAGATCTTGAAGACCCTTTGGACCGAGAAACCACTTTATTTCTTCTTTGATAAAAGAGTTTGTTGAAGGAGTTGAGTTGTACATCTTTGTCTAAAATCTGGTTGCTGACTTATTAATGCTTGATCAAGATTTCCTGAAGGATTTTTTTTTTTTTCTTTTTGGCCTTTTTTTCTCAACTGGGCCGTCCCATAACTGTGTTTCTTCTTTTTGAGTCATGCCTTGGTGGATATGTTCTGCACGGGTGAACTTGGGGATTTCTTCCTTTTATTTTTTTTATCCCACGGAAACATTCAGCTCTGTTTCAACTTTGGCTTCAAGACAGATGCTTCACATCTTCTCGTCATGCCTTCAAGCTCTCTTTGATATGTTGCAAAATTCATTGTTGGATCAATGACTGCATGCTGCCCTGTCTCTGAAGCGATGAAGCAACCCGTAAACCTTTCAAATATTTCCCCAAAACATTTCCACTACCATGCTTCTCACTACCTACACTGTTGGAGGATTTTTTGAGAATTTTTTTTTTCTTTTTCCATCAGACATTCTGCTCTGGGCTGAATTTGCCGTGGCAGTCGTACCTGAACAAATTGGCACTTGTTTGATATCTACACCATTCATAGATAAATTTCCTTGCAGAGGAATAACACATTTGAAATAATTTTGAGATCTTCTTAAACCTCTTGCCAGACTCAAAGCCTTCCAAATTTCTCTCTCTTTTTTTTTTTTTGTTCTGAAGGCCTTTGAGGGCTCTTTAGATCTTGGCATGACGACACCACACACTTCAAAAACCAAAGAGAACAGAAGAGTCTAAATGTCAGGTTTGAAACAGGCTCCACATGTCACTCCCAGATATGAGCTTTAATCATTCCCACCTAATCTGCAAGTGTGATTTTAATTTCAAAAACTGTTTTGGCTGCGATAGACCACCTATTTAATTGAGTTAACACTTCCTATTTTCACTCTTTTTACCTGTGTGAACTGGGAAGCTACAATGGAGTTAAGAGATAAAGCTTTCTGATTCGATTTGGGTAAAATAGGTATGTCATTTATTGTGCAATTTCTGAGATAAGATCACAGTTTTTATGGGTATGATCTCAGGAGGTTTGAATCATAGCTTGCTAGAACCCCATTTACATGACACAGTTTCAAGTTAAAACACTTTTTTTGTGTGTTTTCCATTCAGAAAAGCTTCACATTAACACAGCAATGTTTTGAAAATGACGTCTGTTTACACGGAAACACCAGACACCTGTTTAGTCTCCAGTTGCTGCTGTTGTAATTAAACCACACACACCTGCGCAAAGAAATTCCACCTTCAGATCTGCTTTTCAAAAGTTGAATTTTCAGTGGCTCTGAGCACCGTTGTGTAAACAGACACCAAAAGCACAACAGGAGTTTTGTGATTTCGCTTTAAAATGTTCTAAAATAGGTCGTAAGTTATTGTAGGTTTTGATTGTAACTTCTCCGAGGTTTTTTTGTCTTGATTGTTGTTTTTAGGTCTGATTTTAGACGACGCGAGCTTCCAGGGATCATTGCTGACACTGATGTTATCTCATGGGAACATTAAAATATAGACGTTATGACATTCTGCTGGTTGTGATTCTCCAGGCGGTCAAATCTAACTTCTCAAAATAAACCACAAGATTCCACCTCGTGACAACAGGGATGTTCAGTAAAAGATGAGGTTAATGTGGATAGTCATGGCCGCCCTTGCTTGTTCCTTGCTTCTTTCTTGTGTTGTTTTTAAATTTCAACAAAGAGTCACTGATCGATAGCGATGAAGATTTTAATTATCAAAATAATCAGGGATTCAACTTACCTGTGGCATTTTATGGTTGATTGAATACTTCATACTTGACTAGTGTCTGTCTTTATCCCATGCCAGGAGTGACCACGGTATTGACCATGACTACTCTGATGATGGGCGCTCGGACGTCCTTGCCCAACGCCAACTGCTTCATCAAGGCCATCGACGTCTACTTGGGAATCTGCTTTAGCTTTATCTTTGGAGCGCTCATCGAATACGCCGTGGCCCACTTTTGCACCCTCACTCACGGTGAAACACACGTGCTCATGGTGAGACCCTCCTGGAGCTACTGTCATTTCCGGACTATAAGTCACACTGATTTTTCGTTGCTTGGCTGGTTATACAACTTATAGTGGGAAACGATCTTTATGTCAGAAGTTACCATTACATCCAGCAGGATGCCGCTACAGTACGACAGAGATGTACTGTGATGTTTGACTGACAGCACAAGCAAAATGTCACCGGAAAGCAAAGGCGACACAGCACTGTTTGAAACGAAATGATAAAATGTGCAGCAGAAAACAAACAGAGCATCAGACAGACTTCACAGTGTGCTAGAATCTTGACAAGGACAGGAGAAAAACAAAGAAAATGTTACCATGATGAAGAAAACAAAGAATCGTGGGCTGAAAGCACGATGGTCAGAGATGGAGGAACAAATTCACAGATGGTCCTGGAACAGCCAACTTTTGGCCGAATGCAGATTTATCTCTGCTTAAGCACAACTTGTGTGTGTTTTTTCTTTCTTCACGACACATCTTTGATAGATTGGACTTATATAAACTCTTGTGTGACCTGTTGTCTGGAAAATAACAGTAAATGTGTGTGTTGTTCGTGGTGTTGATTCCTGTTGTTGTGGTCAGACTCATTTTGTCCATCATGGTGGTTGCTGTCATCATTTTCATCATCATATCGCCATCACGAGCTCGACCAGGTAAGTTGGAGGCATAACTCCGTTCGGGCGTGTGTGTGTCGCTTCCCGCTCGTTGATTCCTTTCTGGCTCTGTCTCCGCCTTTCTTTGCAGTACGGCCACCAAATGCACGACTTCGACGACGAGATCAACGGCATCGTCACCACCATCTCCACCCACTCCAGGGCCAAGAGGCGCAAGGAACCCGCTGCCGCTCCCGCCCCGGCCCCGGCCTCCACAGAACTCACTGTCAGCCCGTCCAGCCCCTCGGGCAGCGAGCCCAAGCCCGAGGCGGCGCCTCCGGAGCCCACCAACTGGTGCCTCACCGTTCTGGCCACCCTCCGCAAAATCCTCCGCTCCATAAGCTGCTGTCATGTGGAGAACCCCCACCACATAGACAACTACTCCAGAGTCACCTTCCCCCTGTCGTTCGTCATGGTCAACCTACTCTACTGGACATATTACCTGTACTTTTAGCACTCACCAGAGTGAAGCTTCCGCGAGTCCGAGGCAGAGAGACGAGAAGTGTATTTTACTGTATGTATGTACAGTGAGTGTTACTTAGGTCTGTTCTGAGGCGAGTGTGTACAATTTCTACATTTGGATTCTTGAGTGCAGTAACATTCTCACATAGTCTTGTTTTGGGGGAAACGGCGATGTTTGCTGCTCCATTTTATATAGTCGTGCGTCTTCGAACGGCTTCGAGTTTCACGGCGCCGGATTTTTGACAAAATCAGATAGACCTGAAGCTGAAAAGGAAAGATTTCATATATGAGACGAAAATTGCTTTTAATGGTGAAGCTGGCCAGCGCGTCGTTTTCCTTTTAGTGTATTTGTTTTTAGATAGAGCTGCAGTTAAAGTCAGCAGGACAGAATTTGTCAGCCCTGTTGAGTGAGAGCAAGTTCCCATTCCACTTTGATTCTTCGGTTTGATGGATCGAACATTGATAATTTAAAACTTCATTTTCAATTTCCACCTGCAGGTTAAACATTTAAGAGTGAAATGTTGAAAAATACTGGATAGCAGAAGCATGGTGAAAAAGAGAGAGGTGGATAAATATCTACATGGGGGAGAAAACTCTAAACTACATCTGTGAAGGACAGTCTTCTCATCTGTTTAATGCCTCTCTTTCTTCTGTGTCCTTCTGGGAGTTATTTATAATTCACTGAGCAGTGCTGTTTCTGTTTGCTTGCGTTTTACCTTTTTTTTGTTGTTGTTTTTCATCTGAGTTATTATTATAGTGGCCTTTGGTCCCTTCAGTTAAATTGTGGAAATGCGGTCGCCACATGTTTACCTGCCATGCAAATCTGGTTCCGCTGTTTCACAAGGGAACATTTTGAGATATGGAAGTCCAGAGTCTGTTATAGATACATACATGTCATGATTTTTTTTTCACTCTACTAGTGACTAAATGAGTAAATCATGTTTCACCAAGAAACACAGCAAAAGCAAAAGTTGAATGCTGCAAAGATATAATAACCCTGTCTTGGGGGGAACACACTAAAGCTGCTGAGGCTTTTATGGGTTCACAGATGAATTATTAAAGCTCAATCCATTGTTATGGAAAATAATTTTCAGAGTCACACAATTCCTCTCTCTTTGATTTACTTTTTTAAATCACACTGGAGTTCACAAACACAACTAAAAGACATAAAAAATGTGTCCCTATTAAATTGGTTTGAAGTGATTTTAAAGCATGAAAACCTATTTATGGTCAACATAAGTTGAATTTCTCATATGGGCTGATTTTCTACTTTCTACGTAGTGTTAATTTAAAAATGCTCCCAACAAACAGTTGAAAATTCTGTGATTTCCTTGAGTGATAAAGGCTAGCCAGCGTAGCCACAATTATTTAATGAGTATGATGAGAGACGCTGAAGCTTCCATCCACCGAAGAAGTTGTTCTAAACCAAAATATTGCTTAAAACACTTAAAAAGCAGCTTTTTGATTGAATTATCTGGAATACTGTGGCTCAAAGTCTCTGTAAAGAATAAGTTAGCTAACGAGAGGGCTCGCTCATGTTAGCCACTTTGGATTTGCTAGCTTCAAACCTAACAGCTGCTTTGGATTGAAATACACATTACTCTGAGAACGTCGTGAACATCTAAGCCAAAAACATAATTTATGAATTCATAAAGTCTTTCGCAAACAAACCCAACTCACAGTTCTCAAATGCGTATATACAGATTGCAAACCCAAAGTCATGATTTTTTCATTCGTCGGTGAACCCTCAGGCGTGGATTGCAAATCCAAGAGCATCGTATATCAACTTGCAATAAGTTATGTTAGAAAATGAAATAACCTGAAATGTTGGTGCCAAATAAAAACTAACTTCATAATAACATTTTTAATTATATAAGAAAAACCTCCTCAGTGACATCCAGATGAAAGCATGCTAATGCGTTAATGAGACTTTTGCAGGTTATTTATAGATCCCTTTCTCTTCATTTCTTATTACTTTAATATGGAATTCTTGGACATCCGTATTGCGAATGACAGGTTTGGATAGACTGTAGAAAAGACACTTGAACAGACAGGTCTCATATTTTATTCATATATACTGTATATGGAGTGTATTCTCTTCCTATGGGCTGCTGCTGGTGTTTCTCGCTGTGCTGTTGTAACACATGAAGCAGTAGTCAGACCTTGCTGTGGTAGACATTGTGGAGTGATTTGAATATGAATGAAACGGTCAAAATATTTCAAGAGGATGTCGTCATCTGTGCGTTATCCAAATGGAAAAATGCCTGGATTTGAGGTGTAACTCTTGTCCACAGTTATTTTATTTATTTATTTTCTTGTTTAGTTTATTTTAAAGCTGTTGTCACCGGTTTCTAAGTATCTGGTGGTTTGAGTTCAGGCGATATTTGGTATATTCGTGAACCAAAGAACCAAAGACTCCCATTTTCATGAAGCCGTTCCTGTCCATTTTGCCTTCAGTTCCTGACTTTAAGTGCATTTTTTCAAATGTTGATACCATGTTTTTCATTCAGTGGGGTATTCAGAAATAGCATGCAGTCAGTGAGCAGATGAACACAACACTTCATGTTTCAGATAGACAACAGGATTCAGTTGAACAACAGAGATGCATGTTTATTTATTGCTGTATTCGATATTGCTGTGACATACTCTCACTCATTTAAATGAAATCTTAACAGTTCATTTAACCCCCATGCAAGTCTCAAAGGTTTTCATTTTTAACAACCATGTTTCTGATGTGTAACATCTATATATATATATTTATGCTTCACTGACTTGTTTTAGTTTTACTGCTTACCATTTTTTAAATATGCCATCGATCACCAAATTTTCTGATTGCTCTCTTTGCCTGATAATAGAAAAGTAGGTTTTTTTCTTCAGTTTATGTTCCTCCTGCATGATGATCAAGTGTAACTTTTGCATTGTTTGGTTTCGGTTTAGCATGATGGGGAAGAGCTGTATCAAAATGCTAAACCTACTGCGAGGATTAAGGCCAATTCATGCTTTCCGTGTGTTGTAAACTCTATTATCAAAGTCCAGGACGGACCTGCAAAACTAATATTATGTTGAGCTTGGATAATTGACCTGGGGCACAATTTTCCAGATGGTCTTCAGTATCATTCATGATGAAAGGTGACAGGAATTTCTGTATCTTCAGGGTGAGAATATCGAAAGGCATCGAGGATCGGATAGTGATGCTGAAAAGCGGTTATGGAAGGAAGCTTGTGTTCACAGGTTCGAATCCCTTTCCTGACGGGTTTGAAGTGGTAGAAAGTTAAATACACAAGCCACTGTGGTGACCCCAAAAGGAGGCAGCTGAAATGAAACCATTGAAAAAACACTTCTAAACTGGGTGGAAACGTGACATTATGATCTGATCTGATGCATTGATTATCATGTCCGACTGACAAAAATACACATTGTGGATTTAGCGTGCTACCCTTTGTGGACATGGAGCTTGCCCTCAGATTGTGCAAATACTGGAAATAGTTAATGCTCATCAATGAATGTATAACTTGCATTGCGGTTTACCACATCTGGGAACATTAATGTTGTTAATTACTTGTTGTTGCTTTTTTTCTTAAGTGATTCGATGAAAGTAATTTCTACAGCTGGCTCCCCATTACTTTTGTTTGCTGATTTTATCAAATATTTTCTGTATTGTACCTCAAGCTTCATCGTAACTCAGACTTTATTATGAGTTTTAGAACTCATATATTATAACTTAGCCCATTGCTCCATCAAATTCTTCCATGGTAAACACAAGCGGCAACGCAGTCTCCGTAGGGTTGTTGTGTAAACAGTGTAATGCTCTTTGAACCAGTTTGAATTGTCCTGTTTTCTTGTGATAAAATTTGTTATATTATTCTTACTACAGCACTAATCACATGAAAATCATGCAAATTAGCAGGATCTTAGCAAAGCAGGCCTTAAAATGCAGTTGATGAGGCTTGGGTTCACTAAGTCACAGTAATGAAATACAAACATTGAAACATTCTCTTTCTCAAAAAGTGAACACAGAAACACTTCTGATAACCAGTTACATTGCTATTTAGAGAGTTCTTTTTTGTCTTGCAGACTAACACATACTCAAGATCCTCACAGTCTCACGTTCAACATTCAGCCAACCTACACTGAACCGACACACAAGCTCGGAAACCATGAATTGGCCTGTTGGTGTATACCTTCTATGATCTGGGGTCTCATCTGGGTCCAGAGGTGCAGGATGCTCAAACTTCTGTTCTCATTTTTTAGTTCCTTGAACTTTGAATGAAGGAGCGATGCGGGACGGTCTTCTCCGTGGAGCTCGGAGAGCACTGACCTGTAGGAATAGGCGAAACACGGACCATCAGGTTTTATACAATATCGCATCACGGCAGTAGTGACCTTCTCAGCGAATAGTACAAGAAATGAATGCCAATATGGAGCCAAAGAACCACATGGGCAAACCACTTGCAGCTTCCTGTCGATGTGATTGCACATAGAACGCCTCTTTCAAGAGAATTGATTTTTCACTTATGGCTCCATGATTGCAGCTATACGTTGCCAGTGCTGGTTTGCTCCCCATGGAAAGGACAGCCTCTGGGACGGTTTTAGATACCCAATGAAGACGTGAATAACATTGGAAACATTGCCAGTCCAACTCGACAGCAGCAGAAAAAAGGGTGGATATAGCTACCGGTGGACTGCTCTGTCTTTTCCTGTCGTGGGACGTGAATATTAAAGCTTCCAGGCAACACTGGCTGACAACCTCACAGTTCCTGGGACTTCTACATGTGAAATGTATTTATATACTGTAGTATCATGTTAATATAGGTATGCTTAACCTGTTGTAAATAAGTATCACCACTATGCATGTTTATTTGGTGTATGAATATGAATGATAGCAATAAAAAGGTTTAATGTGTGTGGTGCTGGAATTCAATTAATATTTTGCCCACTGAGAATTTTGTGTTAAGGCAGTTTCGTTATCAACAAAAAACAGCCTGAAAATGTGAAAAATGTCCAAAAGTCTAATTATCAGCGGAGAAAGTTGGACTAGCTAGCCTGCAGATGTTGGGGCAGCAGTGTCCCAGTGGTGGTGGTGGTATACAGGGAGAGCGTGAGTCTTAATTCCCCGAAGCTCAGCTCTGCTCCCGCCGAGTCAGCAGAATCCACAGAGTGAGAGGATGATGGGGGATCTCGACACGCCTGTGCACACACACAATTACTTTTAATGAGCGTCGACTCCGTGAGATGCTCCCCTCCAAAAGGCGTTCAGTTTGGAGGCACTCTAGAAGTTCCAAGCGGAGGCAAAGATAAAATGTTTGAAAAATGATTTCATTACCCGCAAGTGGAGAATTTGGGGTGAACTAAGAAATATAAATATATATATATATTTTTTGAAATGACTGAGGATGAGGATTCGCTCTAAGACTTCGAACCACATTGCACTTTCCAGACCTCTGCACACACTTTTCAGAACGAAAACTTTCATTCATTCAATATTAATTTGCAGAAAAAGATTATTAGTAAGATTAATTATTAGGTTGTTTGACTTCATAAGGCCCAGTAACACAGCAATATATTCAAGTGAAAGGGCAGCATTTTTTTCTTTTATGCTTCCTTCCTTTTTAATTTCCTTTCCTTTTGTTTTTTTACCCTTTTTCTTGCTAATCCACCACCCCCCTTTTTTGAAATTTTCCCTGTTCTTTCTTTTCCCTGTTTCTCCTGTTTTCTTCTTTTAATGCAGTCCAGTGATCCTGGCTACTTGAGCTGTTTCACCTGATTTAACCTGTTGAGATTAGACCATTTCAGAACGGCAAGAAAATAAAATAAAAATGAAAACATGTTTCTTTTTTAATTGAAATAGACTGGCACAGGGGTGCGGAAGAGCCTCTTGTGGCTCCAGATCCACAGTTTGCAGACCGTTGATAACATATCTTGATATTTTGTCCTCTTGGTGGATTTTCACTGAAGAACTGCAATTCGAATTTCCTCATCTTGCAAAAGTGCCCGTTTTCTATTTGTGGACACATCCAAGTGTAGAAAACAATTACAGGAGATAAAATGATCCTAACTTCACAAACACAATGCTTGGAATGAATTTTCTGAAGCAGTCAGTCCTGGTTAAACTACCAGTTGTTTTAAAAGTTGCTTCACTTGAAGATTTCTTTTTCTTACCTTGGACAGTTTATTGGAAATCACTTGATCTTTTTATAAATATCACTCTGACGCTCATAGATATTCACAAGCTTTGCCTTTAAGGTTTTGCATGATGATGACAGTGCTGGAGCAAAGGATAGCAGAAACTAAATGTCAGACACTGAAATAAATTAGAATTCAACAGAGCAGATTTGTTAATTTGCACGTCACACTGAACCTTTAATTCCAACTCGACAGATTTAGAGGTGTAATACTTAATGCAGTGGTCGAGTTTAGTCATTTGCATGTAATTTATTTGATATTGTTGCCTTTAATTGAGGGCCTTCTGGCACTATGTCAGAAACTACTTATGATGCATGATATATTATCATTACATCCCAGCAGGGACATATGAGCACACGTTTCTGAAGGAACTACATTAGCATTAGTAACCACAGATTAGATTCACAATTCTAAGTATAATAACATAAAGCAGTGTCTTAATCAATACATGATCGTATTTCCCATCCCGGGGCAGACTCTGGGGATTTAAGTGTTTGATAGTGTAACCTCACCTAAGTACCTCTGCGCTCCCTACAGGACTGAGAATTATGATGCACCAAGTGTTGGTAATCCTCACTCTGTAAATCCTCATCCTCAGTTCAATCAATCTCTCCCAATCCTAAAATCCTTTCAGAAAGAGATCACGAGCCGGACATATCAAAGGTGCGGGTTTTCGATCTTCTCGGTTAAAATGTTTCATCGTTCGGTTACTTTGATCATTTGTGGGCCGTCCACAGATGAGAAAGCCTTTTTTTTTTTTTTTTCAATAATCCTTCCATTTTAGTAAACTTACCTCTATACCCCTCCTATGCTTCACAAACAGCTGACAGTATCACAACACTTGATCATTCCCACACCGTGTGAGCATTAGTTTTCCGAGCCGCCCACATGTAACATTCAGGGTGTAAAAATAGCTCCGCTCGCTCAGATGAAGCTGATTACTGCTCACACGATGACAGAAACCAACCACCTTCACAGCCTCTGGCACAAAAGAGAGTCCCTCCTCCGCACAGTGTGTGCTGCTTGAAAGTTCCCGCTGAGGCGCGTTACAACCTTATAGCGCACATTAGCACGTTTGTCATGAGGTGTCCGTGAAACACGGCGCTGCCCTGACAGTCACATCTGACATTTGGTTTCATGTCACAGCTGCTGTGCTGCACAAGCTTCTGGTGAATTAAAGCATCCATCCATCCATCCATCCATTTTCTACCGCTTATCCGGGGCCGGGTCGCGGGGGCACTCAATCTGAAAAAGTTCAGAGGCCTGTGAAAGTGCCGCGGCGCTTGAGTTTGATCCACAGGCGTGAGCGTCGTTAAATCATGTTTGTTATTTTTGAATTATACCTTGTAACGACCTTTCTGAAAACTGGTTTGGACCTGTTGATTGTAGTCTGTATGTTTGGTGTCAAGAGTCACGGTTCAGAGGAAGATCGGAGGACTCTGATGAAACTCGCCTGAAAAGAAGAAAAACAAAGTATCCATGGTTTTCTGTCTTGTTCTGAGTTCTCTTGCTGTTCATTGTTCCTCTGTTGCCGGCTTATCTCTTCCACACAGGTACATTATCTTGTCTAGTTTCTGTGGACTTCTGCTTGTCTCAGCACTTTCCTCATTTCTTCAGCTGAGGCGGACAGGTACGATGATGGCAAAATGTCCAACACATATCAACAACTTGAAAGTTTTCTTTTGTGTCTCTGCTCTCTGGGTTAAGAGCAGTGTCTCCATGTTGAGTTTTGGGTTTCTGTGTAGCCTTTTAAACAGAGGATCATCCACCCGATTCCCGCAGATCACAAGATGGGTCAAAATACATTTGTTGATATTTTGCTTGAACTTTTCTGGAGGAGCACAAGACAGCTGGCTGAACTAGAGCTGCGTGATAACAGGAGGAAAGTCATGGCTGATATAAAAATCTCTGTGATCTGACTCTGCATTGTCTATGTCGTAATTATAATGGTATGCTATGCTACCTGGTTAGCTCTGCTTTACGTTCTTCACACACACACACACACACACACACACACACACACACACACACACACACACACACACACACACACACACACACACACCACTGTTTTTAAGTAGCTCCTAACCGGATGAGAAAATGACACTGAAATTAAAATGCTGCAGTGAATTTGCACATATTCATGTTATTATCAATACTGTGCACCTCTAGCTGAAATGCTGGATCAAAGCTGAGGTGTTCGTCCCCTGAGAGGGACATCAGAAGTCACAATGAAGGTTTTTCCACTCTCAGGTCATCTGAATGAGATTTTGAAAGTCAGAGAACAGAGCAGAAAAATCCAGCACAGTTTGCCAATGGGAAAAAAAAAAACTGCATTGTTTTGCTTGTTTGAAAAAGACAGTTGACACAAACCAGACAACTGTAGTGAAAACGTACTGCAGAGAAGTTGTGACTATCAACTCAAACACATTTAGTGTTTCTGAGCACCTAAAGACATGACATGAAAAACAATAGACAGTGAGATGATATGACAAAGCATCGAGGTCTCCTCAAAACCACAAATTGAGGAGGAAAAAAAACACATCAAATGAGCTTGAAAAAAAAAAACTGTACAGCCAGATGGATATGTGAGGTGTGTCTTCCACTCTTATTTATTATGTAAAAATAAATATAGTCTGTTTAATATCTGCACTTTTGCATGGAAGATGTAAGTTTGTTTCCCTTCTCCCTTCATTTTTGTTAGGTACCGAGCCAAAGACAAGTGTTTCCCTATCAGAGATGATCACATTTTGAACAATTTATCATATTTTGGTTCTGAGAGCGGTTTTCTTCAAGAAAAGCAGCTTTTCACTGAGTCAGGTGAATGCATTCCTCTGGAAACTGCAGAGGCATGTTGAGCTGATGTCTGTCTGCACAGCTCACCTACATGTAGTCAAACAAATATAAGTCCATTTTGACCATATAAAGTCCTTGAAGTAACCTCAAGTAAACCCTTCAGATTGTAAGTTTTGTTATTTAAATGGATCAGAGGCCATAACTCTCTGTCACCCTGACAACTGGGGGTGTGGCTTTGACCATACTCGCCATGAAACAGGAAGTGAACTGTAAATAAACTGAACGTGGTCCGCTCTGGCTCAAACTTTATATGTTGCACCAAACAGTTGGCACGTTGCATCAGAGGCCACATCTGATCACAGCCATATGACATTCACCAACATCCACATGGCAAGAAGCCCAGACAACCAGAAAAAAAGTGTTTGTTAAACACAGAAGGCATCAGAAGGTCAGTCAGCCCTGGAAATGTTAGGATCTCAGTGGGAGGGGTTTGATGGAGCCCAGCATAATAAAACCTTGTAATGAATCAGGTTCCCTTCAGGGGCCACTTCAAGAAAGGAAAGCCAAGAGTTCCCTCTGCTGCAGAGAAGACACAAATTTGAATTAGGGAATGCAGAGTCAGGATAATTGCTTGAAGACTTATGGTAAAGTACTTCCTGTATGTGTGAGTGGCTTTCCTCCAGGTGCTCCGGTTTCCTCCCACAGTCCACCAGCATGTGTTTTTGGTCAAACTGTCACTATAAATTGCACTTAGGTGTGGGTGTGTGTGACTCTTTGTTTCTGTAAAGGGTGTATCCAGCCTTCTCTTATATTCATCTGGGATGGCCTTCAGGAACTTCAGCCACACGGGACCATCAGTGGGATAAGATATAAACGGATAAACTCTTGGTGAAGCAGTTCCTCGGGGTAGTTAAAACAGAAAAGTGTGAGGAACTGAATCAAGGCAAAAAAGCAAGCTGTTAAAAATGTTTCTCACTTTTTAATTTCCTACGTGATGCACATTTAGCTTTTTAGTGGCTCTGTATCGTGATTAAAAAGAGCCTCACTGATCCATCCTTACTGTACATCACATGGAGTTCAAAACCAAAACATGGAGAATATTGTGGGCATGTTTTCAGTTTTGCACAAGAGAAGAATGGCAATATGTGCTGAAGCGAGTCCTTCTTAGATATGCAGAGTTAATTAAAGCAAGACATTTAAATACACGGCAGTATCTGATTCATTCACACAAGGCGTAAAAAATCATTCTGACTGCATTTAAGACATCCAACTTAGGCCCATCTGTGTGGAGTTTTCATTAATCTTCTTGTGCAGAAATTTTTGTACTGTTATTCTTCTTACAGTCCAGAACCATATATGAGAGGTTGATTTATGATCTCTAATTACCTCAAGCCCCGTTAAAAGTAAAGTAAAAAAAAAGTAAATAGTTCTTTTGCACGTATGCGAGTACACAGACAATAACAATGGCAGCCTCCAGAGTGGTGTGACTCCCAGACCATATCCTCCCAAAAACAACCACCCACTCCCGGCCCAACATGCTCGCTGCATCGTTTTCAAACGAAAATGCAAAATTAATGCATTTTTTAACTTGAACTGTTGTGTTTAAGGTTACAAACCAGGGTACAAGCTGCACTGGAATGAATGTGAAAAGCTTGAGTTTTGCTAATGATTGAGCTGGATGTGTTATTGGGTGGGACATCAACTCAACTGTTTCTTAAAATACATGAGATTTACACTTCAGTGCAACATAAAATACTTTTCTTAACTGTAACAGTCAAAGACACACCTTACAAAGACCCTATTATTGACTTTCTCGTGTGTGTTCTTCAAACACCTCAGCACTTCACCGCATGGATGTTTGGGTTTTTTTTTTTCTCTCGAATCCTGTACGAGTCTGCGCTGTGGCCGAGTGGACTCTCTGAAATATCAGTCACATCTGTGTAACCCACAACCTGATAAGATGAGTCATACTGCAGAGCGTGCTACCTCTCTCCACAGAACATCGAGCCTTGTAACCGGTTTGAAGGAGCGCGGTCAGAGTGGTGAGGGGGGTATTACAGCATCAAACCAAAGCTCGGGGTGGTAGATGTGAAGAGAGTACTAACATGAAGGAGACAAATGGACCATTTGTCTTAGCGGCAAAACCGCATGGGAATGTGAAATAACATGTACAATCATTTTTCTTCACGATCCATGGAATATCAATAGCGGTCCAATCAAATGGGCCTGGGAGGGAGGTAGGGGCTGCGAGTAATTACAGTCTTGTCAGGCAGATAAATGTCTGAAGTCTTCACGATCACTGATAAACAATTGATGAGACCTTTTTCAAAAGATGGGAGCAGATTGATCAAAGGAATTTTTGCCCTATGCTGCAATCAATCAGAATTCCTGCTTCATCCCGAGGTCTGCCCGACGGCCTCCGGTTTAATCCCTGCATATCAAAGCCCTTTTTAAAGATCCACGTGGCTTCTTCTTAACAATAGAGCTTAAAAGGGTGCGGCGTGACCATATCCAGCAAATTTGGTAAACAGTCACACCTTTTTAACCCCATAAAGCCACAATGTGCTCCTGTGACACAGCAGAGAAGAGGATGAGCGTGATCTGCCTGTGGCCACCAGATGGCAGTGTGGAACCATGTTTCCCTCCAACCCCTCCACCACCTCCTCCTCCTCCTCCTCCTCCTCCTCCTCCTCCATCACCACCAGCAGCAGCACAAATCCACTGCAGTGCAAAAAGCAGCAGCGCTGTGCAACAAAGCATAATGAGACTCTCTCACATGTTGATGCACTGAGAAGACATCTGTTATCAGAATTTACTCCCACCCACCCAACACCACCACCTTTAACGTCTTAAGCCGATTACATTGTGGGGAACTTGTGTGCGTCTGTTGTTGGGCTTGTTGTTTAATTCCAGTGTTCCTGTCCTCGGGGAGCAGCAGGTTACAGTCGCTGGAAGAGACATGATGCTCATTAAAACCAGGTTCAGCTTGGGTGATGGAACAGGTTGAAGCAAATTACAAAGCTGAAAATGTGACTGCGATGTTAATAAGAAACTTAATGAATTGATAAGGTTTATCGATTGGTTGGCTTTGCTCTTCTGATATTGTGCAGGAAAAAATGAAATGACTGCTCCATGTCACAGAGGGAAATGCTAAATAGATGGATGGAGGAGATTTGTCATTCATAGGAATGTATCACACTGCTGAATTAATTATATTTACAAGACATTATGAGTATTTCCTTAGATGTGCAGCAAATATCACTGTCATTCCTTTTTGTTCACCTGCTCATAAACACCTTTTCCCAAAAAATTATTAGTGTTTGACAGTTTTCTGTTGACCCTCATTGTTAACTGAGATCTGCTCCGTCACCACACAACCCTAATGTGGGTAAACTGGTACAGAGAATGAATTAAATTATTTCACTTAATTTAACGACGTTTAAATACATCCAAAACAGGAAGAGCTCTCTCAGTTTTTCACGGAGCTCTGCAGGGGGGGTCTGCAGGTTGGTCCAAATGTCTCTGTCTCTTGATGCGATCCCAAACATCCTCCAGGGTGATGAGATCGAAGCTGTTCAGCGAGGTGTACCGCCACTGCCATAACAATTAAGTACTAAGGTAGAACTTAATGGCATTGGCTGTGTGAAGAGGATTGTTGCCCTGGACTGCAGGGTAAATCTAGAGCCAGTCGGATGTTTTCATGGTTGCATGTTGAAAGAGTAGCATAAAGCTGTTGCAGGAAGTAAGACGTGCCACAACCGTAGATCCTAAAAGTTCCTAAACGCGGACGTGAGGGCATCTGTTTGTGTCGTCTCAGCGATGGACTGACGAACCGTCCAGGGAGTCCTCACTTCATCCTTTCTTCGTCCGTGTTGGAGCTGATCCCAGCTGACTGCGGGTGAAGGCAGGGCGGGAAGATGGATGGATGTAAGAAAGCGCAACCATATGGGCTCCCATATGTGCAGTGTATGAATATAAGGTGACAATATAAACCGTATTCCAGTCTGTTTTGTTCTATGCTTATTACATTATAACTTCTTGCACCCATTCCATCATTCTTCCTTTGTGTGGCTAGAATTGGAGGTAATGATGTTAAAATTTAAAAGAGAGAATAGGCACATAGGCTTTTTTGTGATTAAGTTTTAAACAGTTCCATCGTTACTCCACATATTTATTTATGAGCTGCAGTATACCTCATGCATATATAAAAATCTTCCATTTCTAACGTTGACCAGCTGCGGCGAGGGTGTTTTGTCTCTTAAATACCTGGAAAAGGTACATTTACTCCCACTGTTTTTACAATTACATTTCAGCCTTTAAATACTTAACTTTGCATGATGATTAAGTGTTTATACCCTAATTACCATGTGCTAATAGCAGCAGCTGCAGTCTTTCCGGTCATATATGTTCTTCACATCAGAAGAACAGGATTACAGGGGACTTCAGGAAGCCAGTCTGAGCTGACAGAGGATGGGAGGAACATGCAAACTCGGCAGCGAAAAGCCTCTGTCTGGAATCTACTGTACTGACCTGACAGCCCATTCACCACATCTGTGTTTGTAACTCACCAATTACATATGCCTATGTTCAACAAGTCACAATGACTCTTCTGTGCTCCAAATTCATGCATTAAAAATTATGCTCGATGTATTCAACCCTCAATTAATAATTTAACCCCAACTTCTTGCCATAGGCAGGATTTAGCATAGAGCGGATCCCATCGGGAATAATCTGGGGCCCTCAGAGGGGTCCAGAGGTTGCCTGACAAAATTGTATATATCAGGGAATTTACAAAAAATAAAACAAAAAGGCTTTGGAATCCAGTTGCTGCTTCTACTGAAGGCTCCTGGTTAGACATGTTGTTGGAGTGGGTCTGCTAGAGATCACAAACAGAAGGGAATTCATAAAATGTTGATGATATTAATATG
The DNA here is from genome assembly GCF_902148845.1 of Salarias fasciatus. Taxonomy (NCBI): domain Eukaryota; kingdom Metazoa; phylum Chordata; class Actinopteri; order Blenniiformes; family Blenniidae; genus Salarias; species Salarias fasciatus. The sequence continues at coordinate 95,405 of NW_021941408.1, read as the reverse complement.
ATTTATTGATATGTCATGATATCTGAAGCATAATATATTTTGATACTTAGTACTAAAGGCACAACATCATATCTTGATACTTGACCCTAAATATTATATACTCAATACTAACGGCTACATCAGAGATGTCAAACATAAGGCACAAAAAGAATTATTTTATTTATTCTTCTTTTTAGCCTTGACTTTCATCATGATTTCCCATCATGGCGACCCCCAGGTTAATGTTGCCCCACCCATGTAATGCCTCTGAACTGCAGCAGTCTGGCTGAAAATAACTGCACTTTGTATGTCCTATTCTGTATCAATCTGTATTGTAATTTGCAGATCTGGACAATCGGAGCCGTTACCCCACCAATTGAATTTCATTCAAACCTTTTAAGCAGCGCTCATTTAGCTCACTACGTTGAACACACTCGCCCCAGTTTTGGACGAATAGAGATCTGAGGAGCTCCACATGCAGCTTGACATTCCTTTGAAAGTTAGACATAGCCAGCAAACATGTATAGTGCATTTTATCAGGTAAACATATGAACGTAAGCTTGATTTGAGTGGTTAATGTTTGAACAATCTACTGGTGAAACTCCACTGTAATCGAGTGTTTCCACAGCAGCGTCATCAGAAGAGATGCACAGGTGATACTAATCAGATTAAAGATGGCTGCTCTCTCCAGAAAAAGCTGTGGCAGCAGAACGGCACAAGGAGTACAGAAGACCCCGAACCTGCAGCAGCCACACAGAACCCGTTTACATGGAGCGAAAACGGTGATATTTCAATACCTTTCTGTTAATATGTAAACGGACATACTAGTCACAGAAAACGGTGATCAATGTTAACTCAGACAGAAGTGGAGATTTGGAAAACGTGAAAAAAAAAATTCTTTGAAAACAGCACAGCTGTTCTTTCACTGCTCCTTCACTGCACCTGCACGTGCACCACCTGAAGAGGCCGCCGCCCAACTGCTGTCAGCCATCTTTGTATTTCTCAGCATGACTGCAGCCAGCAGCAAAGCCCTGGGTATAATACCTGTGACTTGCCACTGGGGGGGGGGGGGGGGGAGAAGCATGGGCGTAATTAGCACAATGAAGGATCGCTTTGTTGCGTTCAGGTGTCCCTGTGAGCCCTGTCACACAGCCCTCGTGCACGACTGACGCCGTTATTAAGAATGTCAAAACGTCTGGCTGGAAAAAAAAAAAAAAACATCTCATTTCAAATCAGCTAACTTGATTTAAAAATATTTCCATCTCACTTTGCAGTCTGCCTCGTCCCAAATTGAATTGTTCATAAAACAATTTTCTGTATTTTTTTTTCTTCTTCTCACTGCGAAAAATGTCTTTGATGGATTAGCATGTCCACAAAACAAAGTGATACAACGTCTTGATTCCCCAGGAGGCCCTCGGCGACACGCGAGCATTGAAAGCAGCCTGTGCGGGACCAACGATTATTCACACCGAGGTTTAACTCATGAAGATTGATTATGTTTAGGAAAAAAACTGCAACTTTTTTTTCTGCTGAATCCTAAAACTGATGTAATTTATGTGACATGTGATGTAAAAGTTGTGTGTGTTAATCTTCCACCGCAACAGTTTGGTTTTTGTGGGAATTCAGACATTTTCATCAGATATACTCAGCACCAAAACAAACAGAAACTTTTTTAACCCCTGAACTAAAACATGTTTGACACTCCTGTTCTATACATGGAGCTGGAGCCAGGGCCAACACACACACACACACACACACACACACACACACACACACACACACACACACACACACACACACACAGACAGCCACACACACTCGCCTTCACACCTATGGGCAATTGAGATTCACCAGTTAACCTCACGAACCACTCAGCCGGTATTTGAATCCACAAAAAGCCCTGCAATAAACTGCCTCAAATCCACATGATTTGTACTTTTCAAAAAGACGAAAAATTGATCAAATTCCTTCCTGAGATAAGCTACCTTCAAACGAGCCAGGAAGTTGAGACTCGGTGGTTGTGATGTGGTTGTAAAGTACGACAGACAGATTTTCTGATGTCACAGCATTAGAAGCACACGTGTCTGTACAAACCTCACAGTGGGCCGCGTTCCACTTAGCGGAGGGTCGGGTATTGTGCGTGCTGACACACTGGAGTACCTTATTGTGACACTTGAATAAACTGAGCCATTGTTGACATTATTAATTACCCGGGTGCCTTTCCTGCGAGGACAATTAAAAACTCTGCTGTGAAAAAGGTCTATTATTGTCTCGCACTGAAAAGAGATGGAGGCACTCGTCGGCAGGGCAAGAACGAGCTTGCAAATAAGTCTGTATTAAATCGTGCATTCATATTTTGGGTTTGAGCTTGGTGAAGTTTAATTGGTAGTGGCATTTTAAATTTTGCTGCGTGACTGCAGAGCAATGGGGAATATTGTGCTTTGTGCATAAGTGAGAGGGTTTGTGGTGGCAGTTCATCTGCTCTTGAAGGAATAATACAGTGGAAGTTGTAATTTCAGAGTAGGCATTAGGTACATTACAGCATGAGTTTGTGTTTTTGCCCAGTTATAGTCTGCACAATTACAACAAAGTTTGTATCAGAGAAAAGCAACCGGTGGCCTGAGAGTCTCACATGTTGCTGCCCACCAGCCAATTTCTGGATATTCATACATGCAATACAAAAAAGTGATTGACATTAGATGACACTTGTTTCATGAAAAAAGTTGGCAAACTTTGCAAAGTAAAGACACAGACTTGCCTATCCACCTCAAGATTTAAAGGAATACTCTGAAGATTTTGGACCCACGCCCTATCCTTATCATTTTCATAGTGAGACAAGATCATACATACCTTTATTGTCTCTCTGCGTCCAGTGGCTTGCTCCCAGCAGTTAGCATCGTAGTTAGCTTAGCTCAATAGCTGGAGGTGAACAGGAGACAGAGTCGGACTGACGAAAGTGGACAAAATACTCCTCACAGTGGTCCGGGGGATGGCGTATTAGCAGGATGGCGTATTAGCACGTGAAGTAAATTCGAATGGTTATAAAAAAAATTTAAAAGACGCGTTTTCTTTTTAACTTGTTTAAATAACGTTTCGATACACACAGATCTGCACAAGCATAGTGCTCAGTGGAAGGATATACCGGCGCACAGCAGCCGAGTCTATGGCTTCTAGTGCTGTGCTCCAGTATATCCTTCCGCTGAGCACTGCGCATGCGCAGGTCTGTGTGTATCAAAACGTTATTTTAATGTTACTACTACTGCACCAACACGAAGACCCCATAAACCTTGAATTACATGCCTGCAACAGTACTGATAGCACGGTGGAACCAGGCATCTTGTAGGAGGTATTTTGTTTCTCAGAATATTTTTCACATCGAATTCATTAGCACTTCAAGTAACAGTCACACAAATGAATAATTTTTTTAAAAATATGCGAAAAAAATAAAAAAATAGGAAAAAAATAAAAAATCAATTACCACTTATGTAAAAGCCAGTGGTTTAGTGGGGTGGTCACGGTTCATTTTCTTCCCCCACACCTCTACACTTGCTCATCATCACAACAACCGCTTGATATTGTTAATAATAATGAATGTTAATCAATTGAAATAATCTGCCCTTGTTCAGAAAAGCTAAAAAACACTGCATCAAGGAACTTTGGATGCCTGACTGGATTTTATCTGTCTGCTCGATTGATTAGTTACGTCTGGAGGAGCTGAGCCCAGCGGTCTGTCGGTGCTACAGACAAATCAGAGTGTTTATCATGGATTTTTTTTTTCCCTTTCAGGTGTGTTTTCACTGTTCATGCTCTTAAACTGAAGATGACATTTGTTAATTCGTTTTAGGTGAGTTGTGAGAACATTGTAATCTGAACATGGAGCTATTTGCAGCAAACACAGGACGCAGCTAATGTTAGCTACTGTTGCTAGCATTGTTTCTTTATACTATGTTAATACACAGCAGTGACTGAATAATATCAGGGGGAGTTCAAGATAACTTTTTTGTGTGCTTATTTATTTCTGCTGTCAAACAGTGGCAGAAAACACCAACAAACAATTTCACATTCTCACATTGGTGCTTGGTGAAATATGAGAGGTCATTTATGGTGTTTTGACTTCACAAATGACAGACTTTGCGCATTGGGATTAAAGCGACACTAAGGAACTTTCAGTTTTCGTTGATTTTGGCGGCACCAGTGGACAAAAGCGGTAGTGTTTTGCCTGAATGAATACTACAGTTCCCATGAGGACTAGCGCGTGGCATTGTAAAATGCTGCTCCCGGTGGCATGCTGTCGGACTGACCTACATCTGTTTCCAGTGGCTGTGTGGAGGATGGATAACGAGGAGGTCATGAATCTAATGGTGGCTAAACAATGTTATATCATGATGTGACGCATGCCGTAAAGCAGTCCGCACATTTGGAGTGTTTTAGTGTGCAGGGTTCCTACCACCCTCCTCACAGCTGCTTAGTCCAAGTGAAAGCAATACTGACGCCCTCAGGCCGTGACAGAGGGTCATTCAACTAGTTTTAAGTCGATGTATCATCACAAAAGATATTAAAATGTTTTATTAAGGTTGAAAATTTCCTTCGTGTCGCTTTGACATCAAAAACATTTTCCTCAAGGATTACAAATCAACATTGGTCCTGAGGTATTCATAATCCCGTGTGAACAGGGCTTTGTGGTCTCACTTGTAGATCACTGCAGGAAATAAGTGGAAGATTGATGCAATACACATTTGCAAACCTAACACTTACTTGTTTAACAAGCTTTGGCTGTGTTATAATTTACACTGAGAGGGAAACAGTCTGTGCAACCCGTCACTTTTTACAATTGTGTCCGTTTGTTTTCATAATTTTTGCACTGCTGGTAGCTGTTGTAAGTCCATATTTGAGAAAATGTTGGTGTCGGCTCTGTCTCCTCTGTGTAGGCCAGCCAAAGCGGTGCATCCATCCAGTTTCCAGCATCCAGGGATGTTTCATGGCAGACTGGCTCACTGCTGACCCCCTCTGTGAGCACACAGCTATCCATGAGGACTCTTCAGCCTCATATCAGAGGAGCAGGTCTGGAGCCACCCTGTGTACATTTACTTGTGATGAAGTTTGGAATCATTTACCTGTAGTAATACTTTACACTTCTAGTGTAATTTATGGCCGTCTTTGTGTGTCACATCGGTCGACTTTCTTGAGTGAAGATTCCATTTGTTTGCAGGTGTCCAGGCTACGGTGTCCTGCGAGGATTTTGTGTTGGGCCATCTACTGCAGAGAACTTTGTATTCCTCATCAACAGCAGTAAAGAGACCTTGAAAGAGATGTGTTGTGGACCTGGAGGAGGAGCTGGAGCAGGACGATGATCCATTAGAGGAAAGCTCTTCAGCGGCAGCTTCCAAACATCTGGACTCCACCTCTGGCCCTACAGAGTCACGTTAACCGAGTCAACATTGTTGTAGTAAGGTACTCTAACATGTCTGTCATCTGTGTGTTTTAGTGTGTATGTGATGGTTTCTGTGGATCATTGAGACAGGAAAACTGTACCTTCATGTTAAGGTGGTTGATCCCTTTGGACCAGCAACAAAATGACCTGGTTAGAAATAATAACAAGGACTTTTTGAAGATAATGTAATTTGCTCAATCCAAACGAAGATCTGAATGGGGAAAATGAAGCAGTATCACTGTGATACCCTGAATCCTGAACCACTAAACACCTCACAGGCATGGATGGGTCAAAGCCAGAGGAAAAACCAGAATGTATTACTGCGTATACAGGACACATTTCTGTCATGTATAGTACAGCAGTGATACATTCTGATTTTTTTTCTGAGAGTTTACAGTATTCTACAAGAAATACTACCATACATGACAAGGCAGTCAAACATCAGTCCCTGCCATGAGTAACCTCATTCTCGTCTTTATATGAGCCGACCCTCCCCCTTTTTATAGTCTCCTGCATCACCTGATCGGCTTCATTACTTCCATCATATTCACCGGGGTCATAATCTATAAGAGCTTACATATGGGTCATTCTTTCCGCTTGCATAATGAAGCCATCCAGTTTTATTTCACTTGAGAATGAGCTGGTCAAATGCAATAGTAGTCTGAGTAATTCACAGTAAATGAGCGTACTGTCAGTGTCTGAGCTGCTGCTGCTGTTATGGCTTTCGATTCTGCACAATCAGCTTATCAGATCCTGCTCCTTGGCTCAAAATCCAATCAAATGTGCAATCTTAACTCACCGTTTCTGTTACCTGTATTCACACATCTTTCTCCATCTAACTCCCACCATGTCCATCTGTGAAACCACACTGAGGCATGGCGACATTTAGCTTCAGTGGATAACCACCCCTCCTCCCTGTGCTGGACATGCAGGAGTGATCCCTAATCTGTCCTGAGATCATTGCCCCCACCCCCGAGCGGCCTGTGAGCACCATGTAATTGGGCTGAAATTGGAAGCAGGATCTGAGCTTGTTTATGTAACAAGCATTTGGTGTGATAACGCTGCTGTGCTGTCCCTCGGTCCATCCAGCTTGTTCTCTCTGCTGAGTCAGCCACTCGTTGACGGCTTTCAATCACCGCCAGCTTGAGGAGCTGGCAATATCCATCCCAATTTAATGCAAGTTTGACTGGTTTATGTTTATATCAGAGCTGTCAAACATATGGCCCGTGTCCAAAAGCAGCTGTGTTCAATATGGCCCATGGGATGACTTCGCAAAATGTGACAATTTCAGAGAAAGTAATAGACGCAACTCTTACTAAAACAATTCTACTTACAGTAAAGAAACCTGGATCATAAAAACCAGCTCTCTTATTGCTCATGTTGTAGAGTTAATGTACTGTGCAGGAAGGATTTTCATCAAAAGAAAATACACTTTTTTTTTTAACATTTCATTGTCTTTTACACTCAGAGGCATTTTAAAAAAGGGCATTCTTGTTCTTTTCTTCATTGGAAAAATATTTGCTACTGTGGCTGTTGATAAATGATCATGCTGTCATTTTTTTGGCCCGGCTGACTTAAGATCAAATTGGGCTCCTGAACTAAATGAGTTTGACACGCCTGGCTTGTGCTGCCAGGTAGCTTTGACACTTAAAGCCCTAGCTGGTGGATTTGGGAGTCTTCATCCTTATTAAAGCTGCTTTTCTTCCACCTTCTGCTGTGCATTCGGTGATGTCGAGGCATGCTTTCTGAGAGGGTATTTCAGTGTAATGACTGCGACCCGGCGGTGGATTTCAAGCCAGCGTCGGCTCCCTTGTTAAGCCCATTCCTCTTGGTACGTCTGTGCACCGCTATGTCTGCTTCTATTCTTTTGTGTCTGACCTCGGAGATCTCGCTGAGCGTCCATGATGAGTCATAGTGCCGTCTGGAGCCTCTGCATCGCAGTGGGGAGTCGGGAATACAGAGCAGCTCCGGTTTTTCACGGAAACACAAAGGTGCACGACGCCTTACAGGCTGGAGCGTGCACGGAGACGGAGGAGGGGGCAGCTCACTAGGAATGGCGACGCACACGTAATGTGATCGTGGGTGCAAAACGCAGGCTGTTTAAAATAAAGTGTTTGCCTGAGACACTGCAAAACAAGTGTCTTTAAAGGTGAGTGACGTGTCTGTTCAAGAGCCTGCACCGTCCAATTAACAATAATATGTAGCAACACATGCGTGCTCACTCTCCTGACATTGTTATTCATAATAATGCCTCATCCCCGGCAGCAGATCATCTTATTGTCGAGCCCTGATCCTGTAATATGCAGCACTGTGACGTTCCTGTGATCTTATTCACTTTTGCCGGAATCGTCAAGAGCCCTCCGCGTCCCTGATTAATTTCACTCACTGCCGTGATTGAAATTCACGCGAGCACCTGACGCACTGCCACATTAAGACAGTTTCCGCCGTCGTATCCCCGCCATCTCTCTTTGAGTTTCATCTCTGTGTGACTAAAGAGCGTGTTTTCCATTCTCCCACCCCTGCTCCTCCCGAGACTGCAGCGAGCTCTCAAAAGAACACCATTCTGTGATGTATATTTCAGCTACTTCCTTTAGCAAACCCTACCTTAAAAACCTCTCTACTCTCCTTTTTTCGTCTTTTTCTCCCACTCGTTCTATCCTGTCTCCCATCATGCATTCACAGTGGTGGTTGTGCAGTCGTGACATCGACCCTGGAAAATGTTCTGCGTCAGCGGGGCTCTTTTTTATTTTCTCACATCTCAGACTAGTTTCCGCCGCTCCCCCACCGATCAATGATTTGGGTTTCGTCTACGTGCTAGCACACATCAAAGGTGAATAAAAGAGTGAGCAGAGGAGAACTGTCTCCAATTTACCTAGGTGAGCCTCACCAGGAGCTTAAATGTGTTGGGCCTCTGGTGAGCGGAGCTACAGAGATGAGTCATGGTCCAGGTACATTCGGGCGCGAGGAAATAAGCTGCGTGTCCTGCAGAGACACAATGCAGCGCCTGGGTAATGCCAGGTCGTCCGCTCTCATTTACAAAATCAAATCAGGCATATTTGGACATTCGGAATCCTCAGTTGTGGCTGTGAAACCGACACCGCCTTGTGAACTCACTGCCACACTGCAATATGACTGCATGGAGGAGACGGGGAGGCAATAAACCTAAAGCTCTTCGCAGATTTCACGGTGGGATTTCGGGCATACCCGTTTGAGAACAGACACGTACAGATGCAGATACAGATAAGTTTAGGGTGGAAAAGGTGCTCCGTGAGTTTTGTTTTACACTTTCATAAGGCTCACAGACTGGCAGGAGACAAAATTGAAGGTATTGCGGATACGCATGTGGAAGAAGACGAAATACTATGTGGAGTAAATGCTGACAAAGCCTTCACATCACAAATCATTACAGAAGTTGTACTTTGTTGTAACAGAGTAAATTTCACACCTTTATTGAAAGAAAGTGCAGATCAGCAGAGACGCTGCTGTTTCCTCAGCTGACTCCCCACTGCTTTTATTTGGAGACTTGAGAGTCAGATGTTCCCTGTGTTGTGATCCGTCTTTCTCCATGAATACTTTCAGAAGCTCATCTCTTGCTTCTGTTTTTCTCTCAGCTTTGACTTTGTGAAACATCCCCTCCCGGAGTGCGTATATCTTGAACCTCTGATTCTCTCCAGTGAGTGTATGTGGTTCTTATTCATCTGACCCACTCCAACCATCCCTCTTATGTACACTTTGTAAACTCTATAACTCCATCAAATCATTATCCTCGTGGCCTCCATCGTAATTACTGTTGCCTCAAGAGGGCGCCTTTTCCTCCCACTAGTGCAGTCAGTGAAAGATAACAGCAGGATATCTGGAGTGCACATAGATTGCAGAAAAAAAAACAATATGCCAGCAGTTTTTTCCTAAAGACCAGACAGTGTTTTTCACTAGTAAATGAATATTATGAGGAAGATTTTCCCTCAAAGAAGCCAAAAAAAAGAAGATGAAATAAAGCATCGCATCAAAATACGAGTACTTGAACACATCAAAACAAACACTGACTAAAGCACACAGTCATTGAAAGCTCAGTATCAGTCAATGCTTGAACTGCTGTCTGCTGTTGCTCCTGATGCTCCAGTGTAGTAGCACACTATGTACCCTGTGGCAAACACAGAAAAGGTTTTTGGAGGTCTAATTGTCACGCTGCTGTCTGGCTGGGATCTTGGGTGAGCAGCCTCCATCCACTGCTGTGTTGCTTTGTGGTGCATTTATTTATTTGAAACACATGTTTAATTTAACTGAGTTTAAATTACTTACATGTTGAACTGCATCATAATTTCAGCCATGAGAAAAAAAGCTTTGGCACATCAATAATCAACTTTTTTATACTCTTTTGCACTGCATTCACTGACAGTTTCACACACATTTACAGTCATTCAAATTCATTATTCTTACAATATTTTCTCATTGTGTCTTCTTTACTCAAAAGTCTTTTCACAAATTTGAGTGTCAGAATTTATTTTTTTTTGCAAAGGATCCCTTTAATGTTAATTCATGGACACTGTTCTGGCAGATTTAATGAACGATCCCACTTGTAGGTTGTATCGATTGAATTTACTGTGTGTTGGATTGTATTTTAACTGGTTGGATCAACGTACCTCAATTCCAATAATAGACCAACATAATTATCACGCTAATAGCAATAACAAACTAAGTTCAGTGTCAAAAATTAAATCATGCTAACCAATTACCAATAACAGTTAGAGACTAATTCATTCCTATGGCCAAAATCAGAAATTAACTCAAGGAAAGGCCATCAGTAATCACAAATTAAACTATTTCAATGCAAGCAGCAACCACTAAAATAATCAATTCTAATAAGAATTAAATAACTCATTCCCATCAGAATTATGCCAGGGATTTTTTTTTTTTTTACTCCATTTATGCTCCTGTTATTGCCTTGCTTCTGCCATAATTCATTTGACCACCTGGGGGCACCACAGATACGACCATCTATCTCTAATAGATGCTGGATCAGTTTCTCAGTCTAGCTTTTCATGTCGACTGATATGACATTGCGGATTTGATTCCTCCTGATTATAGTTTAATCAAGTATTTAGCTTTTTTTCTCCAGATCATCAGTTTTCTGTTGCTCATCAGCATCTGAGTCACGGCGCCTCACAAAAACAGCCTCCACATCCCTCTCTCAGCAACTTCTGTCAACTTGACAAAAACTCAAACCTTTGCACAGAACTCTTATATAATTTCTAGACCAATGTTTTCGTGTTTCGGGTGTACCCCAGGGCCTCCTCAAAGTAGGATGTGCCAGTAATAATCTGTCCTCAGCGGGATGCATCCACAGCCACAGGAGGCATCCCAATCAAACGCCCAAATCGCCTCGACTGGGTCCTTCTCAGGCTAAAAACACAGCAGCGGCTCTTCTGCAGGCGAGTGCGAGACCAAAACATTGATATGCTCTGCTGTGGGGCCACTGCAGGCAGAAAAGAGCAGGGAGGTAGGGTCCAGAAGACTGAAGATTATGAACAAACTTCGCCATTCATCATTATCAAATGAGCATCAACATAGATAACGTGAAAAATAGCTTTGAAATCAGTGAAAATTCAGTTAGAACAGAAAACTAACCCATGGCATCAAAGCAGATGGATATTCCTTGGCACTTACTGATAAAACACATTCACTGGCACCTGTTTTCTGGCCCTTGGTCGTGTTTCCTTGAATCAGATACCAAAATCAGATTAAAACTGTCCACAGAGTTGATCTCCTCCAGCTTTCCGTCCGAGGAAACTTCCACTTGAGTGTTTACCAGACAGATCCTCATCTATTTGAGTCTCTCAAATTCATCAAACTCCAGTTTTAATTATGTTTATTCTTCTCAAAATGCTCATATTAGTTGGTTGGGTTTTGATCAGCCTTTTTACAGACCAAGTAAATACAGCACGATGTCAGAGACAGCAATATTTCTTATTTTTATTTTGCCTCTTACACACCATTCTCCTGCAAAAAAACTGAACTCTGTGTGTGGGATATGACTGAGACAGTTAAATGGTGGAGCACGGTCTTGGAATTATAAATCCTTTGTCACTTTAATGTTCATATCCTTAAAATCTTGAAGGTTTTCAAAGGTGAACGTCAATATCCTCCGGTTTCTAATGCATAGAGCCTGTTGAAATGCCTTCTCCTGCGAGCCACATTCAAGAGCGAAGTGTCAAAAGGTTGAGAAGTAGGTGGGAAAAACACAGACAGAAAGCAATTCCACACCTGTGGAATTTATATGCTGTCACTGTTGCTGGTGAAATTACCAGCGAATGCAGCACAAAGGGGGGTCGGGACAAAGAGCGGCAATAGCAGCAGCAGGAGGAGAACTCCTTGAAATCACTGCCATTTCATTTGCAGTCGCTGCCCCTCATGTTGCGCTGCAGACAGTGGTGAAAGTGGGCTTTTTTTTAGCATAGCCCTGTGGAGTAATCTGAAACAGTGGCTAAGCAGAATTGACAGCTGCGGTTTGGGATTAGGGTCAGTAACGGCACACAGATCTGTGCTGATACAGAGAGAGAGAGAGAGAGAAAGAGAGAGAGAGAGAGAGAGAGACGAAGGGTCTTGAGGAAGAGTAGAAATGGAAAGGCAGGAGTGTGTGCCAGTGGGCAAGGGCCAGCTGGTGAACGGACGAAGACGAGGCCCGTGATAAAATCGGAAGGTTTCTTTCCTGAATTTATCACAGATAACACATTAGCAGTTCAGGCTGCTCGCCTGAAAAGGGAGGTGCTGCAGTGTCTTTGTGTGTTTCCATGTTAATTAGCGAGTGTCTGATGACTTCTTACTCAAGCGAAGCTTCCGACCGGACTCGATACAGACTCGCCGTGACCTTGTTGCTCATTAACGGTATTCTGCAATCAAATGTTAATGCCACTCTGAGGTTCTGGATAATGATAGATTCAGGACGCTCATGTAATGCAGGCAGAAATGCTAATGTCTGGACTTGTGATGGGAAACAATCGTTGAGCAATCAGTTTATTTTGGGGATGTGAGAAAATACAGCTCAATGAAAGGGAGTTTCAGACAGCGGTGGCGAACATGGATTTCTGCTTTTAGAACTATTCTTATTAATGTGGTGCATTAGTAAAGTCATAGAGCTAATAAGAGGAATTCACACTTCCACATTTCCAGGGAAATTTATTGTGGAGAGGATAAACCCCTTGAGATGATCCATCTCATTTTTTTTTTTTTTTGGGGGGGGGGTCCTCCAATCCAATAAATCATTTTTAAGAATCTCAGGAGTAGAAAGTCCAGATATTTGGGTTGAAATGTTAGGTAAAAGTAACTCAAGTTAAGTTGTTAAAAATAAATACTCAGACAAAATGCAGGAGCCTGGAAAATCTACTCAATTACACTAATGAAGTATTTCTACTGTGTTACTTCCAACCTCTGGCTTTAGATGCTTCATCTTCCACACCACTTATCCCACAATGCCTATTCTTCTTTAATTTTACTCTCTGTTTTTCTTATTAAATCAGGTGATGTCCTCAGTGAGCCTGGTGAGTTCCCAAAGAAGACGAATAAACCCTCTTTGCAGAGTGTGTAATAGGCGCAGTGGGACAGAACAAGGGAGACAAAGACAGAGACGTATAATCATATATTACACTCAGAGGAGCAAGCACCTCAAAAGAGTGAGCATTATGAAAGTCTCTCAACACATTCACCTGGTATAACCTATGCAAGTACTTTAAAGCCAGTATGGCTAGTCGTAATTTCAGTGCAGACGAGACAGACTTTATAGTAGAAATGCCAACTGCCATGTGGCGTTCGGTCGAACTTCCGAAGTGTGACTTGTGCATTTTTAGCAAGAAATCACACAATGAGACATCAGCGACACGGCCATGGTGACTTTATTTTCAGACCTTGAATCTGCAGTTGCTCAGGGCATGTGTGCACAATCCATCTGTTTGGGTGACTTGACAGCGACGGATGGTGTTGGAAGAAGTTTTGGCATCATTAATTTCAGCAGTCATAGGGCACTTACAAAAAAAAAAAAAAGACAATTTCAGCACACATTTTTACTTTTTTTTTTTTACATATAGAGACAGTTTTACTTCTAACTTGGATGGTGGCGTGGTGAGCTGTTACTTTCTCCGTCGCTGGTCTCCATTGGAAAGCTGCCACCATTCCATGTTCTGTAAACAATTGCGTTATTGGACTGTCTTTGCTTGTCCGTCGTAGTCCATTCATCCGAGAAAGTTTTGGTTCCCTGATAAAGGCTAACATCGCACTTCAGACACTGCAACAATAATGCAATACTCCTCGACCAAGCTGCTGAAGGTCGACAGCTTAACCATCCCGTGGTGTATTTCATCTATTAAATTTGGATTTCTTTGTCAGATAGTGTGTTTTGGTATCTGAGGACATCTGCCATCACAGCAGCCACTGGAACCAATCACCAACGCTTGTTTTTTCTCATAAAAATTTAAAAAGCCAACTAGACACAAAGACGTCCCAATGAGAGCTATCTTCTTCTTTAATGGGACATACTGGATGTCTGTGAAACGTCCAAAAATCTTCCCCTCCAGCTGTTGCATTAGCCATCACCGTTGGCTCACCTTGGGTCTCGGTGTTGTGTTGTGTCTAATTCTCTTGAGAAATTTGTGGAAAAAAATTTTTTGAAAAAATAATGATGTTTTCTTTGAAATTTTTACCATTTGGTTGGTGGTTTGGTTGGATTGGAGCCTCTGATGTTTGACACCCCTGCTTTAGATTATTTAACAAGAAGAAATTATCCCCCTTGACTTTGTGATAAGTGATGGACGAGGAACTGAGGAAACTGATAGACTGAGAACAGAAGCTCTATGGGGCCTGAAGTGGCCAGACCAGGGTTTAACTTTTTTTTTTCAATAGGCCTCTGTTCCAAAATTACAAATGGAAACTCCCATTGTTTCAGTGATCATGCAAATAATAGATGTTATGCTAGTTGCCTCATAATGAAAAAATATAATTTCTTCCTTCCGCACTATTGAGATGTTCTCGCCCATGCATATCCGATAATCTGATTTGTTACACTCTTTTTCAATTGTGCATGTGTAATAAAAAAAAAAAAATTAAAAGGAAAAAAGGAAGAAATCATAGAAACACAAGAGAGTGCAGCAGCGAAGCAACAACGAAAAGCCACTTCTGGAGTGAAGAGTGGACATAATTCACGTTGAATGGAATGAAAAACTTAATTTTTAGCCAATAGTAAGAACAGCATCGCAATGCTGAACAAGACAAAACCAGACATTTTTAAAATAACAGTAAATTACAGTGTCATGTCAGTCCATTCCAGCGTACTGAAAATGAATTTGAAAGTGGAATTTGACATGTAAACCAGGTTGTTTGTCTCAACTGAATGTCATGTAAATGTGTTTGCCCCAATAATCACAATTTTTTTTCCAAGTTATTATTACTTAACAATCAGGTGAACAGTTATTGTCACTGTAAGGGAAAAGAGCAACTATCTTTTTTTTTCTTTTCAGTAACTCAAAAGTCTCTTGACGACAAACACCTATCAACTAGACTGATCGAGCAGGAAGCCTATTGTGTGCGTTTCATATTTATAAGGGGTAGTAAATGGATTACACTGATATCTCACTTTTCTAGTGCTTGAGCAGCCGTCAAACCGCTGTACACTGTTACTGAAAACATCTGCTGGACTGAAGTGTTGATGGTAGTGAACAGAGCACCTTCTTATAAAATATATTTTAAATATCATTATTGCCTTGCTTGCATCAGCCTAAAAGGTCCCTTTTTTTAATGATTTTATCTTAAATATCTCTGTAGAAGTGCTGTGTGTTTAAATATTAGAGATGGTAGCAAACTGCTGAGAAACATGAGGAGCGAAACCTCATCAAAGACCTGCTAAAAGAACCACAGCAGGGTGAAAATCACATACGGACATGTGGTTTAAATAAACTTTATTACTTTCTTAAATATTAATGCCAGTTTTTTTGGCATAAATTCAAATTCTCCCCAAAGAAGTCAAAGGATTGAGTTACACCAGAATAGAAGTGTAGAAGTTGACCTGCATAAAACAGAATAAAGCTGCACTTGACCCGGCAGCTGGGAGCCACAGTCATTGAGAGTGAAGCTCTGCAGGGTAACTGGTCTTTCTGCTTCACCAATATGATATTATGTAGTTTAATATCTGAATAATGCCAACAGTTTTCTCACAGTCAAGTGTGGAGAGCAGCTGCAGGCAGAAGAGGATAAATGAAAAACCAACTTTACGATTTACATTCACTCACACATTGAAATCCCAGGAGATTCTGCCCTTTGTGTTCAAACTCCTGGAAGATCTAAATCGTTGTCTTGATAGCTTTACGGTGGGCAATTTTCTTTTGCACGAGCAGATGAAAGGGAAACACATCTTATCAGATGAAGGATATTGTTGGCTTTCAGCTGAGGTTAAACATGTGTGTCCAAAAAAAAACATGAGGGTTTGCATGATCACCCTTTTTGTTGGGCTTCCTGGAGTCTGTGAGCTTTCTTCCTCAGCATGCTGATGATGACTTCTGTAACTCTGCAGTGTGAAAACTGAATGAAATGATTACACCAGTGTAACTGCAAAGATAATCCTGTTGCTATTTTAGACGAGTTCTAAATGATCAAACCTCTTCATCACTTTCCTTGTTGTGTCTTGGGGAGTCATTTGGCTCCATGAAAATGTGACTATAGTTGTTTTTCAAGGGGTTGTTTAGTAACTATTTAAATCGACTGGAATTTTAAGTTCTGTTTCTACAACATTTCAGGTGAAAATGCATCGCTTTTGCTCTTTTTGTTTCAGAAAATGGCGAAATACTCCTGACTTCAGTGAAAGGGTCATGGTAGCTTTACCATTCAGAAGGACAGAAGTTCCAATCGAAGTACTTGAAAGATATCAGGTGCACACACACGCACGCACACACGCACACACACACACACACACACACACACACACACACACACACACACACACACACACACACACACACATACACACACTTTTGTCTATATGCTGCGCTTAAGAAATTTTTGGCATTGTTTGACTAGTGTTTCTGCCACAAGGGGGCGCTGCTCTAGCAGTCAACAGACAGTTGTGTGTGTAAAAATGTCTCGCTGTCACGCCCTCTACCTCTGGCTCCAGCTAGTGACTGGCCGTTTTTCCTCGGCTCCTTCCTCCTGTCTCTGTCTGCAGGTGGGCGTGTGCTTCTGGTGTGTGAGGTGTGAACTGGTGCAGCTGAATGTCCGATCACCTGAGTGCTTTCACCTGCAGTGGGGCGTGGTCTACACCAAACGACTCATCTCTGTGTCTGTAAAGCTGGCTCAGACCACAGTGTAGCTTCGGACTGTAAACTACCTACAAGATCACCCTGTTGCACCAAGTCCTGGAGGACGCTGCTGAGCCACCTCCACTTCACATTGACCTGTACCGGGAGAGTCGCTTGGACCTTCTACCCTCTGGACTGCTGCACCAGCCTGATCTCACTGCACATCCACGATCCCACCTCTTTATGCCTGCCTCTCCGTAGGCTCTGTCCCTCACTGGGTTGTTATGGTGGGACTGCAGTTCAGTTGTTGGTGTTCTTGGTTCCTGAGGTTTGTGCTGGTTAGTTCTGCTCAGTTCTTGGTTTGTCAGTTTCCTCACAGAGTATTAATGCTGAGACCTCGGTTCGCTATATTAGAAGAGCAGGGAGACGTGTTTTTGTTCTGATGAAGCTGAGACGGGTATTGTCTGCCGCACTGGATTGGTCCGGTGTTTATGCTGGATTTCCTTTCTGTAAATAAAATATTCTTGGGGAACTACTGATCTGCTGTGTCTCTGTCTGTGCCTGAATCTGAGTCTGGACCTAATAAATTATTCGTTTTCAGTTTGGTTCAACGCTTGTTTGTGCAATATGCCACTTATGTTTTCTATAAGAATGCCTGAAGTTATTAATTTGTCCAGTGAGGCTTAAGAGGATAGCTTATTTCTTTGATATATTTTAATTATCAAGACAGAGACATTATCTTTATGATTCAATTCTAAAGATTGTGGAAGACATTTTTATCATTCACCATTTAATTATTCAACTAGTTGAATGTCCGATACTTTCAATATGGGACATCTTTGAGTAACACTCTATCACATGAAAAACTTGTAATACCAGTAATGAGCAGCCAGTTGGTATTATGGAGTTAGTGACTCTGTTATCTTTATTGACGGCTCATATACAAAATGCAGTATAAAGTGTACTTGAGCCCGGTCTCAGGAGTACACTTTAAGGTCTCGTTTTTGTCTCGGGCACAGATAAAATGATTAGGTTAAATTTTATATGGTCTTGGTCTTGACTTGGTCTTGAATTATGTGGTTTCGGCCACAATACTAGTATAAAATGTTGAACTGTAGACTTGCTCTATTGTTTTTTTTTTTTTTTTTTGCATTATCTTGCATTTCTATGACACATCAGAATAGATCCCACTGATCATAGCAGCGAAGGGAAATATGAATGTCAGAGAACCATATTAAAATCATAAAGATTACACTACAGCACAAGATCTGCAGAGGCATGACGGCCTTCTATGGTAGCTGCAAACTTTCCCCTTGATATTTCACCACATGTTTCTATAAGTGACTAATAACTCATGTTGCAGCAAACAAAAGCCAGCTCCCTCTGAAGAGCTTGGGTGAAAATGACTATCCAGCCCTCACCTTTTTCTGTAATGTCACAAATTAGCATGTTTTGATACAGCGGAGCTATTCATGCTCCCTTTCTGTAACACCTTGAAAGGAACATGTAAAACTTCAGATACATAACAAATGCACAGCGCTCCCTGATAATGCACAACACATCCATCATGTGTTGCCGTGCCGCTCCGGCAGAGCAGCAGGTTAAATATCTCCCGGCTCGAGGTGAAATGAATAGCCGGCTGAATATTGTAGGATTGGTGGAAACAAATGGGGGCTTTACTGTATACTGTAAACTGAATTGATTCTTGCTTGCACAAATATCCACGGCACTGAAACTTGTTAAAGCGGCAACAGTAAAACCTTTTTGTGCCGCAGTCCTCAGTATGATGGATTGCTTAAGTGAAAAAATAGAAAATGCTGAAGTAAAGCCTTCAGGTGATGAAAGGACTAACGTGCTGATGGGAAGACATCCCATTCAATGGAAGTAAAGAGAAAGCAAGGGGAGGTGGACTGCATTTTCTCAGCGTATTCTCCTTTCTCTCTATTTATTAAACCGAGGTGTCGTCGTAATTCTGACAATGATACATGATCAGCCTCAGTTTCAGTTGGAGACGTTACTGACAAATCCTCTGCTGTTGCTTTAAATCAGATTAAGATTACCTCTCAGAGTCACACCATTGTGCAGTGATGCTGAGTCACTGCAGCAAGCTATATTTGATGCCCAAGGTCTTTTCTTAATAGTCTAATGTTCACAGTTGAAGGCTGCATGTGGTCACGTCCACTTTTTTTTTATTATTATTATTTTAATACAGCTTCAGCATTACTCTTCCAACCGTGTCCAGTTGTTCAGTCAGTGATTGGTCCAGAGAAGTTTTATTCAGTCTCCTGAATTTCAATAGATGCGAGCAGTGATAGAAATTGTAAATGACTGTACAATGACTTT
The DNA here is from genome assembly GCF_902148845.1 of Salarias fasciatus. Classification (NCBI taxonomy): domain Eukaryota; kingdom Metazoa; phylum Chordata; class Actinopteri; order Blenniiformes; family Blenniidae; genus Salarias; species Salarias fasciatus. The sequence goes on along the minus strand of NW_021941408.1, from coordinate 76,379 downwards.
AGCGTTTTCTGGTTTTCAGTGTGTGCGGTGGGGTGAAGCTCAGCTTCACCCTCTCTGAATTCTCAGTTTGATCTCAGGTCTTGTGCCTCATTGTGGACATTGTTCATTTTATGTTAAATGGATTTTAAGAATGCAAGCATCTTTGTGAAATTGCAGTTTGCTTTTTGTTTTTGTTTTTGTTTTCGGAAGGGGGGCATTGTAGGGTATTCTTGTTTCTTCTGCTGAAAAGGCAACCAAAAAATGTAATGCTCAGAAAAATATTTCAAAAACTCAAACATATGTGTCTAAATACCGTTTTCTGCGATTTTACGTTGCACAAAGATACAGTCTGTCAAGCAGTAGTGCAAGTGACAGCTAGCGGTGAGTACCAAGGCAAGCCCTTTTTGAGAAAAATGTACAGAAAAGGTTAAACAATATTGTCGGAGGTCAGATCATATGTGAAGATCCATCTGCCTTTTATGTCACGTTATCCTGGTCAGGGTTGCGGGGTGCTGCAGCCAATCTTCAGCTGCTGTAGCCAATGGCAGGATACACCCTGGACAGGTCTCCAGTCCATCAGAGGGCAAACACACACCTCATTCACACACCTCATTCACACCTAGGGGCAATTTAGGGTCACTCATTAACCTCACATGGAAGGAAACCAGACTACTGTGCAGACCGCCCATGTAAAAAAAACTTTCTTTGTTCTTTCCCATAAGGCCTGGTGCTGGTGTTGTTTTCTTTTCTGTGACTCGTCTGCTCTCCTGGAAATACTCTCAGTGTTAGCTGTTATCATTGAGGTGAATTCTAAGGTCCCATTTACACAACAGCATTTCAAGTGAAAACGCACAGTTTTAACATTTTCATTTCAGAAAAGTTTCACGTTTACTTGGCAACAGCAGAAACATGGGAAATAATGCTGCTGCCATGAGCAAGAGCTGTGGTTTGTTTTTGTAATGAGACCACACACAACAATACATTATAAACATCATCAATTGTGAGTACATGCACAATTTGCATGGCCAGGCGACCGAGTTAAACTGTGACTTCAACACTAAAACTAACGAGTCCCAGGAGAATGTGGACTTTGCAACATGTAACTCTGGAGGCAAATGTTGTTACTGTCCATCTACTCACTCATGAACTATGTCTAGATCTACTTGTTACAGAGTCCAAGACTGAGTTACAGAGACTGAGTGTTTCAAAAAGTTCCACCTTTGAAACATTTTTCAGAAAGTTGCGTCTTCAGTGCCTCCGGGCGCCGCTGTCATGTAAAGAGACGCACAAAACACATAAAGGTTTTTTGCCTTTTCACTTAAGAATTTTTCCGTGTAACCGAGCACCCTTCAATAATGAGCAGTCAGCAACAACAGCATTCATTGTTTGGTGTGCTGTACCTACGGAATCAGAGGGGATGGTGTTTAAAATAGCATACAGTGTGATTCTTCTGAATGAGTGGCATTGTTGGTTTTTATTTGAATCGTTGCCACTCGAGAGAAGATGTCACATCTCCATTAAAACCCCGTCCAGCCCTGTGTTCTCTGACCCACCACCTCTGCGCTGGCTGTGTCACCCCTGACTGTCGTCATCCAGGCAGCAGCGTGAGGGAGTTTTGGCCGCCGCTGCGCCACGCTCGCCCCTCATCGCTGAATCATGATGTATGATGTTTACATAGGCATAAAATCCCCTCCAGAAGCGAAATGCTCACTGCTTCCCCTAATTAAGAGCAAGCAGACATAAACATAGACAGAGCCTCACACAGCTCAGGCACGTACACACAAACACACACACACACGCAGGAGGAGGTGCTCTGCAGTCACAGAAAATGCACAAAGACACACATTCTCGTAACATATACTTCTCATTCCGCTGCAGGCAGAGGAACAGGTAGCCATGACACCTGGTGGACATCAGGTTTTCCATCTGTAAACATTAACAAGAACATATTCAGATGAGACGGATGTCTCCCCCGGTACTCTTTACACTCAAATGTGAAGTGACCGATCAATATAAATCTTGGAATATAACCCAGCTCCGATAACAGTACCTGACCGCCTCCTCTTCACTTCATTACTTTGAGAATGGCGGCGTCCGGGGACACTAAAAGCAGGGTTAGTGTAATATTTATAAGCCAGGAGGGCAAGGTGTTGAAAAAGCTATGATTTTATTGTCAAAGCTTGCAGTGAAATGTGCACAGACACCTGGTGCAGACATGATCTCTCTCTCACACACACACAAACACACAGGCACACTCAAAGGAACATGTCCAGCTGCAGAGCAGCCCACTCTAGATTAACTTGTCACTGAAGTGGAGAGCCACAGTCCTCAGGGTTTGTCGTATCCCTGAGGCAGATTGGCCGCTCCTTGTTATTTAGTGAGCTCTTATCTGCCACTCCGAGAGGAGGGAAGTCAAACGTGGATGGGCGCGCATGGCCGCCATCACAAAGAGCCGGTAGAGGAAGAAAGAAGAAGCCTTGATTATGAAGCAGCAATATTGAAACAACAACAAAAAATGCAGTTTGTGCTCAGAAAAGGATTGATTGAGAGTGAAATTATGATGTAATCTTTTTGTAATCTTAGAAGCAACATAATGCCTCTTTTTTGTGTGATGTTCCCCTTCAGCCCTGTTAAATATACTCTGGTAATTACTGAACAAGCACTGTTGCTGATGACTGATGCCTCAACAATGTGGCATTTCATGGACACTTTTAATTTGTGCTGAATTACATTCTGATTCTGATTTATTTGTCGGTCTCCTGTGAACGGAATAAAAGCGTGGTTGATGCTGATGCTAATTAGTCAAAGAGAGCTGAATGGATTCAGATAATTATTTTGGACAAATATGACACAAAGTGTCAGTGTGATTATTTGTGTAGCTGATGATACTAACAACTGGCCAGCTGAATGCTGATTTCTAACTTCCCCTTGTGATTCAGCCATTTCACACCATGACGCATTCACATAGGGGGAAAAAAAAGTCACTGTTGCTTTTTCAGTAACAAAATAGTTATTTCAGATGACCCAGAATTTGTTTTCCACATCTTGACATACTAGTCCTTGATGAAAAACATAAAAATATGGCAGAAATAGATGCGTCATTGGTTTAAAAAAATAACATAAACATTTTGATGATCACTCCATTGAGTTTGGAAGGACAGAGCTATGAATTAAACCTTTGACGGAGTATTCGAATCCACCGTTGCAAGTAGAGATGCAACTTTTTTAGGGGACGACGACAAGTTTGAGTACTAACCTTTAGATTCTTGTCAGTGTGAATGCTTGTTAAATACTGTTTAGACAGCGTCATCTAGTGGCTTCTGGACATAAAGACAGTGCTTCATGAGGCCTTTCTGCTGTTTCTGTGTAAACAGGCATCAATTTCAAAGTGTTGCAGCGTAATTGTGCAACTTCTCTGAAACGATGCATTTTTACTTAAAATGCTGTTACGTCACCGAGGGCCGAAATCGTACAAGGAACTAAATCTAAACGTGCTCTAATGGTAAAGCGAGCACCTTGCAGAGGAGAGAGTGTGCATGAATGGGTTAATGTGACCGATCATGCAAAGCAAATTGAGGCTGCAGAAGCAGTCAGAACACAAGTTCTGTTTGAGTGAAGCTCGTTCATAGATGGGTTTTTTTTTTTGTTTGCGTTTTGTTCCACTGCATTTAAGCCACGTCCCAACAGAAAGCCAAGTCTTGTTTGGAAGTATCAGAGCATAACAGAAGGTAGAAAACTGGTCCTCGGTTTGTAATCAGTACGTCAAGGCGCCAGAGAGTGACATCGTCAGAGTGGAGATATATCTCTCCTCTGTGGCGGCAGTCATGAGAGCCTGATGGCGGGTAAAACACACCGCTGACCACTGAGTTGGAAAACTGTCGACTCCAACCTTGGCTTTAAGTGACAGGCGTCTGAAGACACATGCATGACTGATGCTTAGTAATAACGTTTCAATGTGGGATGCACAGCCCTGAATAAAGGTCAAGCTGAATTTGCTGTCTCACAAGCTGTGGAGCAGTTGCATCACAGGCGAGAAATAGAAATACATCAGCAAAAAGACTCGCGCACTTTTTTTCTGACAGGAGCAGCGTATCGGCACATTTTCTGGGTCGGGTTTAAGCAGTTGAGGTAAATTACTTGCGATTGCGATTGTATATTTTTCAGTCCTCAGCAAAATTTGTGGGAATTTGAGCGCAACATTAAAGCAGAACAGACTTATTGATGAGAGCGGAGGAGCTGAAGACGGCTGCAGAGAGGGGCTGTGGAAAATTTAATTCAGTTGTACAGTTTCTACATTTCCTTCCCTCTCATTTATTCCGATACATTGAATCAGCGAGGACTGAAGCAGCGTGATAATCAAACGGCAACTTCGCGGAGCTCGCACATGCTTGTTTATCCACTAGAGAGAGAAAGGATGACTTGCACGTGTGCTATGAGCAAGCGGTTAAAGTGACGCGCTTGACTGTCAACTGCGTCACTTTAACACCATGACTCATTGACTGCTGCACATTCAAACACATTTTTAATGATGAACAACTATCATTATGTATTAGTGTGCAGGGTGGGCTCAAAAGACGGTTGAAGCAGTTTGGTATGTGTACGTTGGTAACGCTATTCTATGACGGCAAATGTGTTTATGGACACAAATAATGAAAATGCAAATAATAATGCAAAAAATATTAAGAATCTCGATTTTCTTTATAACCTTGTGTTGAAATAACTCATTTCAATGTGACTTTTACATATTTCCTATTATATTTAGACTATGTCAAGTTCTGTAACGAGTCACAATCCAGAGGCAAATTAGAAATGTTGTGTAGTAACAAGCTTTTGTGTCATCATTCAGGATTTCTTCATTTCGTCCATACAAACATGAGTTTAATCCAAAACAAAATTAAATTTTGGCTAAATAAAATGGGCAGATTTTAATGATAGTTTTAGGAAATCTGGTATCAATCGTTGGCCTTTGATGCCAACCTTCCAAAAAGTCCTTTTTATGAGATTCCAATCCCAAGAAGACGAAAAGAAATCATCAGTGTTCTGCAGTTATTAAGACAAATAGCAATGAGGATGACACATCACTGACCTTTACACTTTCTGTTCCCATTATTTGAACAATCGTCATGCGTGGAGGCAGAATGGAGAGAATCTCAGGTTAATCAAGGACAAGCGTGGCTCGATGTTCAGCCGGTGCAATTAGCTGCTTATAGACCAGACGTAGTATGTTCTCCCAGCGTTTACCTACCAATGACAGAAGCAAGCAGCGATTATTTATCTCCTATGACTCATGCTGCTGGACCAAAGTCTGTTTTTCTTCTTCTACCTTTCCTCTAATTGTGAGTTCTGTTTTTCTTGGTTCGCTGGAAGCGGAGCGGGCCTTGATTGGGACGTTACTGGCTCCGCTCTCTTCACCGCTCCGCCAGTCCATCTCAACACAATGACCGGATGTGGCGTCACACGGTGCCAGCCTGAAGGCTGCAGGCAGCCCGGGCTGTCACCTGCTGGCCGTCCGGACGCATTGACGACCAGATACCCACAGATAAAGAACAGAAAACATGTGAAACCATATGGAGGAAGAGTACAGGAATAAGAAAAAAGATCTGCAAATTCTGTTGAGTGAAATGAGACTGAGAGAGTCTCATTCAGTTGCAGTTCTGTTGCAGATTTTTTTTTTTTTCCACTGGAGGTTCTGAGAATAGCTTGACCCCTTAGTGACAGAGCAGTCAGCACATTAGACATGTCAAGCCTCTTTTGAAGATAAATCCTGTTGGACTGTCTCTTTGGAGACTCGGGGACAGCCGGCGCGGAAGTCATTTCAAAGCGGACAAACTCTAAAAAAGCTTTTCTTGAGCTGAGAAACACAAGTCTTTCCAATGTTCAGCTCCTGTTGTGGAGGGACGCTCTACCTGTTATGTCTGGACGGCCTGTCGCAGACCTCAGAACTGGCTTGGTGAGCGACGCCGGTGGGGGATTCGGCGTAAACATTTTGCTTGGCTCGACTCCAGCATCATGAACTGGAGGGATTGCAGGGAAAAGGAATGGAATGAGGAGAGAGAGAAAAAAAAGAGAGAATGAGTGCTAATATTTTTAACTCCTGCAGTGCGTCACAAGGATGCAGGGGCTTCATCTGTGGAGGAGAAAGGCATCCAGACAGAGGCCTCGGCCAGGACTGTGTTTTCTTCTGATGTCACTCAGATTAGGATCCCACAATGTCCATGAGAGGAATAAATATCTCTGACTATTGTTGTAGCCATATTAGTTGTTTTGTTTTGCTTTGTTTTGTATGTGTGTGTTAGAGTTTTGAGAGTTTTGGGTATTTCATGAACCTAAATCTCTTTTGCACACTCTCATAACTGGGGGTTTTCTTCCTTGTGGGGACATCCATCAACTCGCCGTAAAAATATACTTGACTTTTTAGGCGAAGACTTGTTCAAAGGTTAGACTGGGGTTATGATTCAGCTTCAGGCTGGCTTGGTAAGATTTATAGTTGACTTTAATGTGAGACTGAAGAAATGAACCTACCAGTAAGTCAAATCTTGAAAACACACCTTATGTGTGGTCTGGTATTTCCCACTTTGTGGGGGCCTGAAGAGTGTGAAAACACTCGCAGAGCCAAAACACTGGGTTAAGATGTAGATTCAGGGCTGAGGTTACCACTAAGTTAGAGTTTAAAATTATTGAAATGATGGTTAGAAGCAACGTAAAACTTTATGTTTATAAACCACATGGACATAGAGCTTCAAGTCTGTGTGTGTGTGTGTGTGTGTGTGTGTGCTTCTGTGTATTCCTCCTCTGCATAGCGACTGTTGATTCAGCTGGAGTCTCCCGAATGCTTGACAACCGACTGACATCCTCTGTCACTGGGCACCGCTGCACAATCATGACTCAATAAGCCCAGGAAATCAGGGGAGAGTGAAATAACACACACATCGGGGCCGAGAAAGAGCGGAGAGCAGCGCAGCAGAGGTTAGCCGGCCTCGGGGGTGTGTGGGCTCCGGAGCCGAGGCTTCAGCTTACATCCATCTTGTTCCAGGACCTCCCTGGGGATTATGGTACGTGTGAACATGAGAAACCCTTTGGGGTGAGCTTTAACCGGGGTTAATCTGCTCTCCATAGGAACACGCTGCCACAGAGAGGCAAAACACAGACGGGAATTTGGAAGACATGCAGTAAAAACTTGACACTGAGCAGGTCTGGCATCATGTTTTACCACATAACTTCTTATTGTGCCTCTGAAGAGTGGCAACAGTAAGACAAGACATGTGGAAAAAAATATATAATTCATCAAACAAGGTTAAAATTCAAGCCAGACAGTTATTTCACACTAGCTGTGCATTCACATCACTCTGCCTTGGATTCTCCTGCCAGGCTGCTGTAACTTTACTCTGTTAGCCAGTTAGCAGGAAAAAAAAAGAAAGCTATAAAGTGGTGTGTAAATGGGAAAATCCTTTCACTCAATTGAACCACAACTAGATTTACTGATTGCTTCCCTCCTTGCTGTCATATTTAAGTTAAGATTTCTAATTTGATGAGTAGACATCAAGAAAAACTCTTCTTATTCTACATAATTCGTCTCCGATGCCCCTCGTACAATAGATCGTGGAGAAAATAAAATGAGTTTTAGAAAGTTGTTGGTTTAAATCTGGCCGTTTATGTAATTTTACAAAGCTGGATCGCCAAGTGGTATCAGTGTGTTGCAGCAGCAGGTCAACTTTATGGTTATAAAATACTTGTGACAAACGGCCCAAAGTGAGTGGCTCAAAACTACAATAATGTCCCTGGACCGGGTTTCTGGGGTACTTCATGTCTGAGAAGCTGAACTTACAAAATCATTTGTGATTCAAGCAAGTCGCAAGGCGATGAGGCTGCTGTCTAAACCTACCAATGAAACCTATATGGAGCCAATCAGCTAACCATAGGGGAGGGCAAGTTACACTCCAGACAGATCATTCGTAAAAGGAAAGACAAATGCAGTGTTTTTTTCTCCCGATAGCTGCTTCTGCAGGATATCAAAGCAGGTGAATCACATCTCTGCCTGTGGAGGCTGAAGAAGTTGTTTTTTTTTTTTTTTCCCAGAGAATTCAGTACCCATCTGCTGAAGCAGTTTCTACCCCTTCATTACGTCCGAATGTCTTCATGTTACGCGACTAATTATCCTGCGCCGAGTTTAGAAAAAAAATTATATGAGTCTGTCTGGGAGAAATACGTCTGCGTCAAACCTCCACCACTGAGGTCAACGTTTCAGTCACAACAGTTTGTACGGCTGGGTAATTTCAGCAAAAAGAAAGAGCGTCTTAAATATCCTGCAGTTGCGCGGAGACCCGCCGTTGAGAAACTTGGGGGACTGAGACGTTTATTGGCTCGCGACAGTTGTGTAACATAGGTTATGAATGCATTGATTGCGCGGGTGTTTTAGCAGTGAAACTCATACATAAAGCCTGAGCTTGTCGAAAGATGTGTCCGACAGAGAAAATTCCCATATTTTTCATAATGAGGGGAATTAATTGACATGGACAATAAACAGTAAAAGAACTTGGCATGAATGCTTGTTGTATATCAGTCAATAAAACTTGTCAGTGGTCCGGTAAGTGAGGAATGAAGCGCTGCAGCCCAGACAGGGATCAATAGCAACAGCAAATTAGTATATAGAGACAGATGGGTGGAGACTCCCTGCTGAAAATACTGAAATGAGATGGTTTGGACTGCCTCAGTGTTCTCCAGATTCCCTTCCACACTGTTTGGATTTTTCTCATCTTCCCATCCGATGCTTGAACTGGTCAAAATGAATTATCCACAGCTGCAAGTCTGAGTTTACCGCTGCTTCTTCAGGGCTGATGCTTCAGTTTGGATATACGGAGCGTGCGGTTTTGTCGGGTCTGTGTGCCGCCTCAACAGACGGTTAGAAAAGCACGTAGCTTTCTTGCGTGGGAGTCTGTACACTTGTTTTCTTCCCGGATTCGTCACAGAAACCCTCTGATTTAATGAGCTGAGCCGTCTCGGGATGTGTTGGTCAAGTTCGGCTGGGTAATGTTCCGGTATGTTGCTTTTTAGGCTGCACCGCAACAGCAAGGCCAAGGCCTATAAAGGGAAATAAGAGCTTTTGAGTGAGTGATGAGTAAGGAAGCGATCAGTCAGATGAGCAGGCGACTCAGTACTGCTAGTTTTTTTCACCTTGAAAATGACAATAAAACGTGTTCAGTTCATAGTCGGTGTTGCATGCAAGTAGCAAGGGTTAACTAAATTAATTAAATACATTCTTGCGATTCCCAATATTTAAGTCGTTTTTGACGTAATTATTGGCTTATGAAGATTTGTTTTCCCTTATTCCTTGTATGTTTTTACAGGAAAGACATCTTCCACTTTTATAAGAATTAAACCTCATTTACATGATGTTTTAAGTGTAAGTGCATGGTTTTTTTTTTTACATTTTCGCTCCTGAAACGTTTTACAGTGATACGGCATCGTTTTGACGATGTTATCCATTTGCATGGGAATGGCCGAAACACGTTGAAAAAGATGTAGTTTTCAGGTTGGACCACTAGTGGGAGCTGTTTGTTTGTCTTTGGAGATGATGCACAAGGACGTATTTTGGTCATTCTTCCTGCTGCAGCTCAGATTTCAGACCTTTGGTTAATCAGTTATTTGTTGCTTAATTAGGTTTTTGCACACTCATGCACACAAAGAACAACACACTGTAAACAATCACACTATGACGAGAATACCAGCATTCGTATGGACAGACGACGAAGCTGGATTTTTATTCCAGGTGACTCTCAACTGTAAAACTACGAAGTCTAGGTGAATATGGACTGGGAGTCAGGACACTGGAAGCCACAATTGTTCATTCACTTGTGCACGTTCAGAAAAAAATATATGCGTTTGGTATGTGTGTGGCTTGCACATGTAGTAACACCATAGTGTTTTCAAAAAGTTGCATTTTCAGGAGCTGAGTGCCATTCTCTTGTAATTGGACACACGAGATGCAACAAAAGTTTCCTGTTTTCACTTGAAAATGTTGTTGTATAAATGGGGCCTTTGAATTAATTGTGAAAACCTGCAACTCAGATGTATAAAAAACATAACACGAGACACACTGAGATAACATGCTATTTGGTTTGTGTTTTTGCTCAGTTCCCATGGTGATATCTGATATTGTGCACAAGTACACACAAAACACACACAAACACACACGAGATAAGATTTTTATCATCCCACATGGAGAAATTCAGTCACTGCAGCTGTTCCACACTGCATAAAGATAAATAAGAATAGTAAAATATAACGAGATATTACAAATATTGAATTAAATGTAGGGGATTTGGTGTAAATGACACAAGCAAGTGTTTATCATGTAATAAACAAACTCCATTAGGAAAAAATACTAAGATGAGGTTTACAGGCGAATTAATGCTTTTCAGTAAAATAAATGTACTATGTTTTGTAAAGGGAGAAAGTAGGTAGCACAAACACAGAGGAACGTTTCGCGGCCGGGCCGATCCGCATGAGTCAAACAAGTGGTATTAAACAGTTAGAGAGTGCTTCAGAGTCTGGGCTCAGGTTCAGATGGCCGACTGACGGATTGAAAGAAAGTGTGAAAGTGGCGCGGCGGCAGGATGCAGACAGTGGCAAAGGAAGGGGCGTGTTTCCACAAGCACATCCTGCCCATGAAATCTCCATGAGGACATGCCACTAAAGAGTTCACAGCCCCCCCTCCTCCGCCCCCCTCTCTCTCTCTGGCTGGTGTTGTTGGAGGGTTTTCCGCGGTCCACAACATATGCTTTCCTGATTTCCTCCTATCCGTCCTCTTTGATGCGGCTGGGAAGTAGAAAAGAGATGTCTCTCGATGAAGGCCATGTCAAGGATGAGTGGATTTGCAATGAATTAAAGAAAGTTTAAAAAAAGAAGCACTTACAGCGCTCGGCACTCTGTCTTGCAGCGGGGGATGAAGTCCGCGGTCTACATACATTTGCGCTCGAGTGTCCGACTGTAAGCCTCTCTCCCGGCAGCCGTGAAGACGGGGGGAGAGAAGAAGATGTCTCCGGAACGAGCCAAAGCGTGTCTTTTTAATAGAGAGGGAGGCAAAGAGATAAAGAGAGATGCACAGACAGGCGTGAAATATCTGCCGTGGGAGAGCTTCCTCTCTGACTCTGTGATGACCTATCTCACCACGGAGAACAAGTAGCAATTATGCCCCCGAACGGGCCATGATGGGGCGGGACATGGGAGCCCTGCTTGTTACCCTTTGCTGTTCTAAGTATACAGCGACGGAGGTCACAGTTCACATGCAAGCTGATCCCCCTCAGGCCTGTTTTTAGATTCATCACATCTCATCACACAATGCATCTTTGTTTGAAATAAGTCCAAGGCGGATTCTGTCAGTGCACGCTAAACCGTTGTTCCTTTTCTGCTTTCTATTCATTGCTCTATAAACAAGTAATGACCAGAGAGCGGGTGTTTTCAACACCGCGGAGTCCAGAAAGAAGCTAACATTAGTGGCTCAAAGTCCTTCATCATGCAAGTTAGATGACCATTACTGGTGTAATTTTGCCTGATTAACACACATTTTCCATGACACTGACACCAGGCTGGACTGGAACATGCCTATCATGCACCACGTTTTAAATTCACAAACCTTACATCATTTTGTGCGTGCATTTTAACTTCCTCCAGCTGTGGGGTGTTCCTCCTCCAGGTGGCGCCAGAGAGTGCTAATGGTGGGTCACAGTGAGAGAAGTCTAGAGGTGTCACCCTGCTGTCCCCTGAGGGCCCCTTTGAGTCAGCAGACACGTTTGTAGGTTAGTGTGTTGATCGGTATCATCAGCCACGGCGTTCCAGACAGTTTATGTCTGTAGTCATACTGTTAGGAAAACAGAACACCCTCCGTCTGCAGACGCACTACATAAAGCTGTATTCCAGCGAATGTTTCACAGGCAGCGGTCTGCTGTGCTGCTGAGCTTCCCAGCATGCTCCGAGGCCTCGGTCAATATGTTTACAAGACAAACTTAGTCGTGTTTTATATCAGTGCTTCCCAACTGGATAAATGACTTCTGTGGCTGGTTGTTGTTCTTCTGAACTGCGGGCCGACTGTCTACTAAATTAAGTCTCTCCACCATCGTGTGTTACAAATGGACGTTTTGGTGATTTGCTCGCTGTCTTCAGACCACTTGTCACCGGCGCGCCGATATTTCTGCAGGTACAGTGGTTACCTGCAGCTAAAGTCCTGTACACCCTGTGCCAGCAGTATGCACAAAGCATTTCAGCAACATAGCAATTCGGAGTGCGTTATATTAACAAATACAGTCAGAAAAGTGAATCAAAACAACGGAATATGAAAAAATATATAGAAGCAGCCAAATAAAACAACTGAAACAGAAAGTAAGTTTTGATAAAAGCTGAAAAGTGCAAGGGTGGAAAGTACAGTGTAACATAAAATAAATGCTTTCCTGTAAGGCAGCAGCTTTTCAACCTTGTTTAAAACAGAGTTGGAAAAGTTGGAGCCAGGGAGTTCGTTTATAATATTTGGTGCAACAAAGCCGATGGCAGCTTCTGCTTGTTTGGTTGTGACTCTGGGAACAGAACGCAGGTTTGATCCAGACCACCCCAGAGGTTTGGATGACTCCTAACATAACAGAAATTGTATTTTGGGCCTGAACCATTCAGAGCTTTGTAGTCCAGCAGTAATATTTTAAAATCTACTCTTTGTATGACAGGAACTGTCACGACCCGTTCTTCCACTCCCTTCTCATTGTGTAGCTTCGTCTGTACACTTTGCATTAGCATGGTGACCTGTTCTTCCATTCGTCCTCCTCTGTGTTGTATTTATTTCCACTCATTTGTGGTGAAGCAGCGCTGCCTTGTCTTTCCTCAGCCTCAGAGGGGTTGATGAAGGACACAGTAACACACACAGAAGCTTCACAAAGCAGCACACACACCAGAGATATAACCATTGATCACTTGTTGCATTGAGAAATGAAGTCGTGACAGGTGATGAATGTTTGAGGGAATTCAACTTTTAATAGACTTTGAGGTTTCACTTTGACTTGTATGGAATGGATAAAAAAACTGAAGGTTTTTAGTTTGAGGGTATTTTTTTGTAATGATTGTGTTTGAGGTTAGGATTCAAAAAACGGAACTATTTTTAATGTTCGAGAGAATAAATTTTAAAGTATAGTCAGCCAAATATCACACTAAAATTCATTTAAATATCTCAATGACTTTTTGTCGAATGAATGCAGCTGGACATCGAACATGGCTGGTTCATAGGATGATTTCTCTCCATCTGTGTGTGTGTATGTGTGTGTGTGTGTGTGTGTGTGTGCGTGTGTCATCCTGCCCTTTCCAAGAAACAGAGAGAATATCACACAACCCGAGAACAGTTCAGGTGTGAAGGGCAGCCAAGTGTCTGTTTATTAAACTGAAATATAACTTCACATCGAAGGATCGGCGTGTGTCATTATGCGATTCCTTATCTTGAAAAGATTACCTTGAAACCGTTTAAAATCGTGTGTCCTGCTGGAACATTGTGCTCATTGTGTCCAGTGTTTTGCATATGAAATTAGCAATTCAAACACAATGAAGTGACTTGTTTAAATATTTTGTTTTCTTCTTTTTTTGGGGGGGGAAGCAGTGTCCTTCCCCTCCTTCTCCTCTTCCAGGAAATGCTCCCATGATACCTCATCTCCTCATTGGATCCCCGCTCACGTACTCCGGATTATGGAGGGAGACCAGCATACTTATAAGGGCTGAGTCCGGCGCTGCAGCCCTCAGACTGAGCTGGACACATCTCCCCCGTCTCTGCCTCTAACACTGCGAGTCAAAACAAGAAAAATAAAAAGCTGCAGCTCTCTGGGCCCAAACAGATTTTTTTTTTTTCTTCCTCTTTATTTGTGTCAGGCTTATTGTGGAAGATCGGGAGCAGAGCGGCTTCTATCAACGCTAATGATGACAAACGAGCGCGCTGATGAAATTTCTTGATGATCGCATTGAGATGTGAAAACAAGAGGAGTTTATGTGTGGCGTGTTTATGGGGCTTGAAGGGAAACAAGGCATTACAAATGAATATCACTGGACTTATTGTCCGAGGCCTCGGTGAGAAAAGCCGTCATGTGCCGGGTTCGTAAGTGAGGAGAAAACCGCTTCGGCTCAGACTCGTTGTCAGCATCTGCTTGACCATCCGCTATTTTTTTTTCACGTTTGGTATTCTTAGGGTGAGAAAAAGTGGAAGAAGGCTGCAGAGGCAATAACAAGTCCACGCTCTCATAAAAAGGCCTCAAAAGATTCATTCCAGGAGTCCCTGTTTAGGTCATTACACGCACTCCGGCCCGCTGCTGCAGTCCTCTCAGCGTACCGTGGCGGTCGGCGGTCAGAGGGGTCCGCCCAGTCGCTGCAGGAGCACCAGCACGCCAGCTCGCACCACATCATCCTCCATTCTCAAGTTTAAAAGTAGCGCTGGCTTCCCGAATCCTCTTGGCTCCTTATTAGTGAGCCTCAGTTTATTGGTGGTAAATTCACCACAGAACTTTGTTTCACCAGGAAACCGATGCCAGGCTGCTCATGGCATGACCTGTAATTACATTGTTGTTGTACTTGTTGCTGTGTTTGGAATCATGGATGCTCCACCCCACACACACACACACATATCTTCATGCTGGGATGGAAGGACCTTCATGGATCAGTGTGACTTCATTTAAGTTGACTTTTCTTGACCGCAAAAGCATCCTTTCGACTCGGAGCTGGTCAAAAGCCATGTTGGTGTTCACAGTGTCACAACAATACATGTCACAGGTGCCCGGCGCCCGTTCCAATCTCGTCACACTTCCGCACACGCACGTTAAGTCAAAGTGAGAGACGCGTTGCGTGTACTAATGATGAAACGTCTAGACAGCTCGTAGCTGACTCATTCAAAGATTCGAGGGTCATGACCTCCCGGGACGTGCACTGTACTTCAGGCAAGGAATTTCACTCCATCCCAAACGATCAGGCTGCCAATGTAGCAAGCATCAGACAGATTATTACTCTTTTCATCTGCATGGAAGTTATCCAGAAAGGAGCACACTCTTCCAATGAGCTGTTGGGCTCCTAGCGCTAACTGGAAAACTGTAATCAAACTAATTGAAACAAAAACGAATGCAGTTTATTTCCACCTTGAATGCATTATTTTCACACAACCTTTATGGAATTATTGTGTCAGGAATTGGGTTCAAATGGGCTTAGAAGAGGCTCCATCTGGATCACGAGCATGACTCCCTGAAAAACTCACTATTGTTACATAAAAGTAAGACACTTAGAAGGATTTATCAACAGGTATTAAAAATGTATTTCTCATATTTCTTTAACTGGCCTTATCCTTCCCTAGGGTTACTTATTTAGAAACATTTAGTTTTCTTCACACCTAAATCTTTCTCTCTCTCGTAATTTCTGCCTGACATTTCTTTCTTCTTGCCTATCAGCCTGTTTAAGGCTGTTTAAGGCTGTTTAAACTTGTTTAAATTGGGAGTAGAAAGATGCAGCGGATGCATGGAGTCCATCAGGTCATTTGTCTTTGTCACACTGTAACTACAAAAGCTCATTTATGAATGTTGTAATTGGATTATCTGACTCCTCGGTCCTCTCATGGTTTGATCTGAGAGAATCTAACATGTGGTGAAAACAATGGTTGGATTATTTTGTTTCAGGAACTGAAGCTTATCATTTATTGAGTTTCTTTCACGGTGCACTTAAAAGTATCAAGTAGCGCATTGGCCACTGTTCTTTCAGACCACACAGCTGGTCCAGAAGGCCCAGCAGCCGCTGCACTTCCTGAGGAGGCTGAGGGAATTTGGGACGTCTCCAAAGATCGTCAGCAGCTTCCACCGAGGATTCTGACCAGCTGCACCGCCGTGTGGCGCGGCAGAGCGCCTGGCGCGGGCCGGAAATGCCTGCAGAGCGGTAAAGACTGCTGAGAGGATCACCAGGACTCCACTGCCCTCTCTGCAGCGCACACACCACTGCAGAGTCCCTGCAGGAGAGCCGCCTCCACCCACCCCCAGCACAGACACGGTGTGGAAGTATGATTTAAAACCCCTTCCTCCACACGTCCAGCTGTTGCTCACTACCCTTATTTAATTACTTGTATAATATTTCTTGAACCTATTTTACACTCCTTTTGTTTACATATTGTACACAGTTTTTTGCTCTCTGTTTTCTTTCCCATGGTGTTTTTATCTCTGGAGTTCTCTGAGGACAGCAGAGGAAGAATTTCATCGTCGAGGGGAAACGTGTTTTTCTGATGTGCATGTGACAATAAGCTTCTTTTTTTTAATTGAATTAAAATAATCTTAGAATTGATTTATGAAACAATAAATATATGATCTGAAATAATTTGCAATTTTCCCAAAAAAATGACGCTAAAATTTGCAAGAGAAAAAATACGAAATGGGAGGCATATGTAGTGAACTTGCTGGCGGTGGCTGACGCTCCTGTCTTGTGCTTCAGACTAGTTGAAATGTGGATTTATGAGCAGGAAACATGCTTTACAGGTTTATTCTCAAACCCCATATGGTGACAAATGAATACTTTGCATGTCCTTTAAATCTGCATGGGGGTTGCTGTCGAGGCATTTCAACCTCAGCTGTCTGTCCTCCGGCCAAAACACAGAGGTTGTATTAAGACACCATTTCTATTTCTTTTACAGCCGGCAGACAGCACCACTAGTAATGATTGTGCTGTGAAACCAGATACCACCTGCCCCATTCGCTGAGAGCCAAAACAACAGCTCCAATCTGCCTTTACAGTGTATTACCAACAAGGTGGGAAGTCCATAAAAGCAGAATAAGTCCAAATGCCGCCAGCCTTTATCCCAAAAGTCATGGAGCAATAATGAGAGTCTGTCATCTTGACGTAGCCTGGCCTCTTCAAGTGGAGCGGGTAAATATTTAGTGAGGACTGCGAGCGCTCCCAGCCATGGCCTATTCGTCTCTGTCAGCAGGTAATAATGGAGAGTTGAGAACACTAATGCGAGAGAGGGAAAACATGGGAACATGCTCTGCGGAGAAACGCTGTTTGCTCTGGTTCGGCTGCAGCTGACTCCTTCACTCTTCAGAATGAAGAAGAACATCCAGGCCAGCCGTGACTGCCGACGACCAGGCGAGAGCGCAACGGTGGTGGAAAAGTTTAGTACTCCAGTAAGATGCAAAGCAGAAGTCAGCAGTTGACTTGGTTTGGCACAGAGAGTGATAAACACAGCAGTGGGTCTTTCAGTTAGCGCCATATAAAAAACATTTCTACGCTTTATTATTATAAATGTAGGGTATGGTGTAGACACTGATTCCAAATTTAACTCAATAAGTGAGGACTTGGCCTGAAGTGGCCGCCACATTACGTCAAGAGGACATCATTGTCACAGTTTTGGAAAATTGCACTTTCTGCCATGAGGTGGTTCACCTCCATGTTTTAATCATATTCCTCATAAATCATTTTAGAACCAAGTGGACACCATATAAATTTCAAATCTAAAAGGTGTGCATCCACTGTGGAAGTGCAATGATTTGATGTATTTCTTTGCCCTGTATAGTAATATAGTCATGTATAGTAATATGTATCTGAATGCAGATATTGTATGTTTAGACACTGGGTTTTAATGAAGAACGTTTTCCGCCCCCTTCTGTCTCATTCACTGGCAGATTTTGTTGTGTTATGAAGATTAGGAATACATGTGAGTGGAGCATGTTGGAAACCCTTGGTTATACATCATATGTAAAAAAAATGTGGGGAAAATAATTTCCCTGAACAATGACGCTGTAATATGAGAACAAGAGTTTAATGATACTCACAATAAAGAAAATAGATCATCCAGAAACCCATGAATTCAACGAGATACAGCTGTTTTAAGCCTTGGCTTTCTGAAGCCTTCATGCTTTGCAGATCAATTCATCATGGTTTCAATTCACACAGAAACAAATTCATCTCAAACACATTCAGCAGCGGTGCTTAGCCTATATCTTATTTTGTCTTTTCAGATTAGACATTTTGAGGTCAGCTTGATGCATCTCGCCTGACAGCGCCGTATTATGTAGCACTTCCCATCACCTGGGCCAAGGAACAAGGGGCCAACATTTTCAGGTTGTTAGTACAATCAGTGCCGCTTCACTCCTGAAGCACCGACCTTGTCTGGAGGTGACTTCGTATCAAACTTGACCACTTCCTTGTACAGACATGTAGAATCAAGAGATGTTCACCAGGGATGGGAAAAAAGAGCTGCATTATCCATAAACGACAGGCCCACTTCATTAGCGCTGCATTACATTTCCAGGACTCGTTATCTGGCCTGCGTGAGGTGAGCTGCAGCAGCTAACGAATCATTTGAAGAGATGTTTGATTGACACTGCGTTGACCCGATCCACTTTTATAGGTGAAACTTGAGACAATTTCGGCCGTTCCAGTGTTAAATATGTTACTGAACGAGCTCCTGTGTGTGAGTAATGAGATAAACACGTTAAATATTGTCCCATTTGGATCTGGCTATTGGTGTGAAAATGCAGCCGACTGCCAGAAAGAAAACCTCTCCAGAAACAGAGACCTGTTTTGCATTAGGAGGACAGAAGTCGCTCAGCGAACAGCCGTGGCTCATGTCCAAGAAAATGTTTCGTCAGGGTCCATTAAAGACGGATCCTTTCAAACGGCGATGTCGACTTCCACCGGGTGTCTCCCCCATTGGCCTCCCGCGGGTCAGCCGGCGGCGAGATCCTCCCCTGCACTCTCCAGGAGGGCCGAGGTAAATATACATCTGTGTAAACAAGTGTGACTGACAAGTCTGAGGGAGTGTCACGAGGGTACGGAAGAAAATTACTCCATATGTGGATAAACACAGGAGGGAGCGACGCGTCCCGCCTCCTGCCCCTGCACCCTGCTCCTGTGGAGAGGAGGCAGCTCGTGTTTTCGCCTGTCAGAGAGGAGAACGGGAACGGCGGGCTGCTCTGCGGGGTCAGTGGGAGCGGCTTCAAACCCTCCTTTTGTGCTGGCGGGCCTGTGTCAGAGACAATGCGGATAACGAGGGAGGAATTTTGGCACGGGATAAACATACACACATACACCCCATGAAAAGTGCTCAGCCATGACTCAGGGAGCCAGCTGTTTCTGCTTCCGGCTCCGAGGGGGGTCAAACCCATGATGGATGTCACTGGATACACTGTGAACGCCACGCAAACGCAGCTCCTGATAATGTCAACCAATTCCCAGATTATGAGGAGTACATCATTCTGCTTTTGTTAATATATTAACTTCCTATAATCACACTCATTTGTATGAACTATACAAGCAGGAAGGCACCTGAACTGCTCTGTTTATTTTGTGATCCTGTCCTCTAAGATCGTCTGAACACACCAATGAAAACATCAGTCATCATCTCCAAGTGTCGACATGAGTTACTGCGTCCGCCTGGTTACTTTCCACCTCTTGTTCCTTTATGTTTCGCCGTGGTTGTGCCGAACGTCAGGCTTACAAGTGTGTCCTTCGCTCATGAAGTGTCCACTGTGTGCAGCTGGTACTTGTCACAGGAAATCAAAGCTTGAGAGATGTTGATGCTTTAACACTGGAGCTGAACAATGACACCTTTTCTTCTCCTCACATTACACTGAACACGCAGACGCAGTCAAACGGAGACGTAAACCTAGAAAGCTGTGGGAGATTGTGATTCAAGATCATCATAGAGGAAGAATCAGTTTTCTTAAATTGTATTTTGCATTTCACAAATTAATAGGAATGGAAAATATTTAATGAAATAGTGATTTTTAATCCGTATTTATTTTTTTGTTGCTTAGCACGAGAGTCGCCCATTGAACTGTTAATTTTTGGGATGTTTTGAATATATTTTCCATATAATCCTTCTATTCTGTTCTGTACTGTCCTCAGTTATACAATTAATATGCTAAATGCTCCAGTAAAACCATTCCACAGACTGCCTATAGATATCTCTCTCTCCATCATTAATGCTTCAGAACCATGACGCAGTGTGACAGCTACACTGACCTGCTGCTTCTGCTGCTACTCAGTCGTTTATACCGAGTTGTCCTTTGGGAATCTCTGTCAATGGAGCATGTTCAGCCTCTTTCCTCTTCAGCGAGGAGGAGGATGGCAGGGCCCATATGGTGGAACACATACATATGCACTTTGCATCTGCATTTCTTTTGAAATTGCAACCTTTTCCTTCTTTGAAAATCTCAACTTGGCAAACCTGGAATTGAATGTTGTTGTGCCACAGTGGAGTGAGCTCATCCTCCCACTCTTTGAGTGGAGCTACTGAGGTTTCTATGGGCCTGGTGCTTGTTGTTAAAAACCTGGTTGGCATAAGAAAGCTGTCAGGACCGCCATCCCTGAACCAGTCAAGAGACTCCTGGGTGTGACTCTAAACCTGTGCTGCCACAACACACATGTGTTTTCTCCCCACTATCCTCCGCTTCCCAGTCTCAGCACTGTACTTTAAAACTCAAAAAATGAAGCATTGTCATTTGAAACGCTCTCGTTTAGGCAGGGCAGTGTTCACGAACTGCAAGTTTTTTCAATTCGTTTTAAATTCACTCCACATTTATTGCCTCCAACTATCATTCTTATTACACTCCTATCTGTTTTTAACATTTTAAGGGCAATACAATGTGTTTTATTATGTAATAAATGCTCTAAAGAGTATAAAATCCAGCATTCAACTGAAGATAAGAAGGATTGTTATTTTGTGCACAGGCTTTAGAAACAGAAACAAACAGCATGCTTTATAGCCATCCTCCAGTAACTGAAGACACTCGAACGAAGTGCAGCACTTTTCATCACTGCAGAGTAAATGTTTGTGTTTGAGAATCGCGGGTCCGAGGGTCCCGGCAGGGACATCTGAAGAGCAGAGTCCCGGAAAGTAGTTTGATTTCATTGTGATTCCATCCTCTGATTAGTGCCTGGACCAACGGACTTACTCTGCTTTGTTGATTTTGTGGAAAACAGAAAATCAGATGAGTTTTTTTTTCTTATTGGTATCATGTCTTTGAATGTGTTCCCTGAAGTTATTTGCAACCCAGCTCCATTCACTGGTCTGCAGTGGACATCAGTAGGCTTCACTTCTGTGTATTCTTTATTTGCTGGTAATGGAAAAAAGACATCCTGGGTTTTACACTGACGTATCTGTGTCTTACTGAGAAATTGGAAAACGTTCATTTCAACGTCAGATCTCCTAGTGAGTGCTTTTTAATTAAAAAAGGAGAAGTCAAATGTGTTTGTCCAGTATTGATTTTCTGACTAAAAACGTTGTCAGGATGATGCTATATTCATTATTTACCGAATGTATGATGTTCTTGTGTTTTCATCTTCATATTTTTTTCTATTTATTGAGAAGTACTTCACACAAAATACTATGAGGTTCAAGTATTGTGTTAATAATAACACAGATGACCAACGGTGCAGTGGTTAGCACTCTGACCTCACTGTGAGAAAGCCTGGGTTCAAACACTGTGGAGTTTGCGTGTTCTCTGTGTGTATGTTTGTGTGTGTTCTCCCAAGGTCCAAAAACATCCATGTGAAGTTAATTGGTGACTCTAAATTGTTTCTAGGCTTTCTAGGTGTGAATATGAGTGTTTGTGCATGGGATTATTTGTAGGCTACTAAATAAAATGCATAGAAGATGCTATAAAATTAAATAACAGAAATAGTAATAAAAACAATAACATTGACATCTCTAGGTGGAAATGTGATATTCAGTAACATTGTGAGTTTGAAAATGATTTTTTTTCACCATATAGTAATGTGCACCTTCATTTCCCACCATCAGAGCTTCAGAACCCAAGGAATTTGGTCACAAGGAGTGGAAGAATTTCAGCTGTTGATCAATCGCACATTTTCTGGTAAGATTAATGTGATTAATAAAAAAAAAAAAAAAATCTTTGATATAAAAGTAACTGATAAGTGTTACGCAGCATATGCACATTGTTTCACATGCACATTCAGTGTTGAAAACCTGGCAATATATTGTACAGAAGAGGGACCACTCCATGTGCTGCAGGAGGACAGACCTCCCCTCCCCAGAACACGCGGGGCTGCGCTCCTCCAGCACTCCCAGGGTTCCACCAGCTGCTGGAAACTTTCTGCACCGCATCGGAGCCCGTTCGGTCTCGACGGGGAGGGACTTTATGGACACTACAAGAACTCCTGGTGCGCAACGAGTGGACGATGGCAGTGACCGAGTGCTCTGCGTGAATCCGGGACTTCCTCTGGTTTCTGAAGGATCTTTTCATGGTTTGACTCGCGGCGGATGGTGCGTCGCAGGAAAGTTTGTGGCAACTTTAAACGCGCGCCGCTCCAAGTTTCCCCGGCAGCCGGGAGGAGGACCGCCACCCACGGAAAATGACCGGCGGCCGTCCGCGCCGCCTCGCACCTGTGATGATTTGCACGCGCACACGGGGCGCGCGTCGTGAAACTCGGCGGAAAGTTTGGAGCGGTCGTTGACGCAGCAGGTGAGCGGAGCCGGGGCGCGCGGCTCGATCGCAAAGCGTGCGCTTCATGGATCGCGACGTGAGGTGGTTCCGACTTGTCACGACGACCGCGAGGACATGACCGCTTGAGGGAATATTAAAAAAAAAAAAAGCTTTGGAACGAAACCCCACCGTCCACCGAGATGGGAGCGCTGCTGCGTTTACTGTGCGTAATCCTGCTGTGGGAGTCGAGCCTGAGCAACAGGAACTGCCCGGACCTGATCGTTGACAGCTGTCACTGCTCGGTGGAGAGGTCCAAGGAGCTGAGCAGGCAGCACGTCCGGGTCAAGGTGGTGTGCGACGACGTGGACCTGATGGACACCCTGCAGCCCAGCTTCCTGCCCAACAGAACCATCTCTCTGTGAGTACGAGCTGGTGGAGGAGGCGGGTGGGTGTGCGCGCGTGTGACTCACATGTCAAAACACTCTGCAGGAGGGAACCAATGTGAGAAGATTCATTTATCCACACATTTCCTTGAAGATTGATTTTTTTTCTTCTTTCCCTTGGGGTTCTTGAAGTGCTCCTAAAGGGCCCCTGGAGATCCTCAAATCCCTGTTAAGGGGCCCTGGTGCACATGCTTCAAATTGATTTCACGAGGTTAAGCGGCTTTAACTCAATTTACCAGCAGCAGGTCTGGTACCCGAAGATAAATGAGTGTTAGGATGCCACACATTAAAGATAAATGAATCAATACAGAAATGCTCCTTTGTGCTGAGCATTGAAATACCACAACCAGGTCACCGAATTCACCTGGCCTGCTCTCTTGTTGAAATATTACCTCAGCTAAGAAGAGAGAGGAGAGACCCATGGATGAATTGACTTCGCTTTCATGTTCATTATGAAACTGCAAGGCCACTGAGCAGGTCCACATGGAAATCACTCTTAGAAAGAGATACACATCCTGTTTTGCAGGTTATTGCAGCTGAACTCAAAGATATGACACTTGATTTGAACACAAAAGGCCTATTTCCCTCAAATAATGTTCATAAACGTGTCTAAATCTGTTAATGAGCATGTCTCCTTGCCAAAATAATCCACCCACCTCACAGGTGTAGCTGATTAAGATGCTGATTAGACAGCAGGATTATTGCACAGGTGTGTCATCCACGACCATCACCTCATGTCGTGAGGATCTGTACACAATTCCTAGAGGCTGAAAACACACTCGCTGGACTCGGCATCCTTTGGGAGGCTCTGGATCGGCGTGTGTGACAGCGTGTTCCAGTTCCTGCCAATGTCCAGCAACTTGGCACAGCCACTGAACAGTAGTTGACCGACATTCCTCAGACCACAGTCAATAACCTGGTCAACTCTCTGTGAACGACATGTGTTGCACTGCGCGGGGCAAATGGAGGTCCCACCGGATGCCGACTGTCTTTTAATGGTGGCATGCGACGCGTACACAGATTGTGTTATGGACAGACGACCAAGTTGGGTTGCTATTACAGGTGACTCTGAACTAAGAAAAAAAAAAAAAAAAACACCAAGTCCCATGAGAACATGGACTTGACATTGTTATTGTCCATCTAAATCACAGGTGTCAAACTCCACTCCTGGAGGGCCGCAGCCCTGCATGTTTCCATGTCTCCCTGCTTCAACACAACTGATTGCAGTGATGCTCATTATCAGGCTTTCTGCTGGACTTGGCCATGAATCTTCACGATATTAAAGTGTCAATATTATTGGTAGCTTGTTTATAATTTGAGAGGAGTTATATTTAATAAGAAGACAAAATATTATATTAGTATTTTACATTTTTTCCTGAAGCTTACTCCAAATCTGCAGTCCTTTGCACACACTACGTGAACAGAAATGTAATTTTGGATGGATTCAGTAACTTGCTGTTTGTCAGTTTTCAGCTCCTTAATCATCATCATCCTGTGCAGATTAAACTGATGGTGTCTGCAGTTTAGGAATTAAGGTAAAAAAAAAAAAAAGCAAAATGTTGATGACTTCTGGAGTATGAAACCTTTTCTGCTGGGCTCAGATGTGGTGATGAGCATGCTAATGGGAAATCAGCATGTTTTCAAACCCTGCCGCATGTTTATACCAACATAAACTGTTTTATTCATATTGGAAATGAGATTTGTTTCCTTTTTTGAGTCTTGAAGAGGAATAAAAGCAAAAAGGGCTTTTAATAAGTGACTTCACATCAGTAAACCTTGATCTGTGAGGATAAAAAAGCTTTATTGCATTTAAGCTTGATTAAGATTAATTTGGCAAGCACAGTAATCACAGTTCAAACTTATTCAGGTCAATGAAACAAGGCACCAAGTTATTTTTTTTTTCACACATTTGAACGCAGCAGGATAAACAAGTAATTAGATAAAACCTGCAGATTTATAATGAGGCAATCTAAATTAGAGAAGCAGATGAAACAATAACAGTCACAGTAGACACATTAAAAAAACAGCCTGTCACCAAACACATCGCAGATTTTCACACACTGCAAAATATGCAGATGCCTCGTAACTTTTATCGAGTTGATGTGGAGTAGATGGTGTGTCGGTGTGCTCCTGTATCGGCAGGGTGAAAGGTCACTGAAGCAGCCTGCCCTGGAGATCTGTGCTCATCTCTCTGCTTCTTGAGTCCTTTAGGCTTTCTTTTTTTTGTGTACAGTAATGAGCAGAGGTTTCAGATAAGGTCACTTTATCATGATGTTGAAATCATTGATAGTTGAGTGAAAAAAATTAAGTTAGTGAAAACAGATACTTTAGCAAGTACGATCTCTGAAATGTATGGAAAGATTTTTTTTTAAACGAGGGATAAAAAAGTATGAGTATTGTTATTACTGAAATTCTGCTAGTTTTGAGTTATCCTGTGTTATACTGTTGCATTAGTTTTTCTTTTCTGTTATATCAGTATTTGTTTCTCTGAAACAAAAACAATGCATTTTCACTTGAACGTTATCATGTAAACAGGGCTTAAGATTTTCATCCCAACTGTTGGCTTGATTAAGGTCATGTTGACAAGTTGTTTTTATAAGAACAGGTGAAGCAAAATATGGAAGTATCCATGGTTTTTAACTGTGGACGCAGAGTTACAAAGATGACACTGTTCCTCCACTTTTTGAAAAGCAGCTTATTCTCCAATCAACCTGAAGGCCTTCTTGCGAATATCAGAAGTTAATTCAGCTGAACCGATGGTTTCATGTTTTGATTTGAAAGCTGTTGGAGTTCCTCGTTCAGGGAGGCTTTCCTCCCGCTGTGTGTTCTCTGTGCTGAATACTGAAAGATCACTAGGCCCCGTTCACACGACAACAGCTTTCAGAGTAAATGAAAACGGAGCTTTTTAAAAACATTTCCGGAATGCTCCACTCTCCGTCTCTTCATAAACAAAGAAGATGCAGCTTAACCTACAGTTGTGCCCATGCACGAGGAGACTGACAGCGATATCGGATGAATTATGTTGAACTATCCAAGTTAACTTGAAAATTGTTTGGGCTTGATTTTTGGAAAAAACTGTAACCTTGTGGTGAATTCATTAAGTTTTATTAAGAGAATATCTCAGATTCCCCCTATTAAAGCAGGAATAAAGGTCCTGGAATGCTCTGATGATTCTTCTGACTCAAAATATTTTCTTTTTGTTGTTGTTGATGAGAAATTTTGAGTAGGTTTCTTTTCCCTCTGCCTTTGAATGATGTTGTTATTGAATTCCTCTTCATATTCTAAAGCACGATTGGAAGTGAGTCTTCTTTTTATATATATAACTGCTTCGATGGGGCAAGTTGCTGCTTCAAATGATACCAGAATGTTTGACGTATCTGGCACCAAGACGTTAGCAGCAGATCTTTTAGGTCAAGGTAATTACGGGGTGTGGCCTTTGGGATCAGACGTGTCTGTCCAACACATCTCGTCTGGTTTGAGATCTGGGGAACTTGGAGGCCAAGTCAACCCCTCAAAATTGCTCTTGTCTTTCTTCAAACCACTGCTTACTTAACTCATTCCTTCCCGTGCCTGGTGGAATGTAGATCTCCCACTCGCACTTGACACCTGAAGCGATTCTGTCCAGTATGTTTTACCTCTTGACATCTAAGTTCTCTCTCCTCCGACCCTGACAGGGTTGAGATGACCTCAAACTGAATAATTTCTTTGCTTTGTGATAGGGTGCATGTTCCTACTGATGGAGGGCACTGAAGGATGTACTTGGTCTGCAAAATCTATTATGTCTCAAGATATCGTCCTCATGAATGGCAGCCCTCTTCCCATAATGCAACCTGGTGATGCCTTGCCATCCTTGTGACAAAGACAAAAACCTGATTCAGATCGGGGAACTTTTGCTTCATGGTTCAGTCGGGAGGTTTACAAGCTCATTGTTGTTGTATTTGGTGGCGGTCAGTCTGGCCGTCCTGATTGGTCTGCTGGTATGTAGCCTCTTTCACAACAAACCGTGATACACTGTGTGTCTGACAGCTTTCTGCTGCTTGTGTGTTGGATTGGACCACAGGGATCAGCCTTCATTCTCCACGCACATCGAGGTCACCAATGGCCCTGTTACCACATCGCAGCTTTTCCCTCCCATTGATGGACACTGACGATTCCAGACCAGGAACACCCAACTGAAGCCCATCTATTAACAGGTGTCGTTGCAGAGAGATCGTCAGCGTTGTTCATTTCACTGGCCTTTATGTTCCGGCTGATTTGTGCGTCACACAATATTCAGCGTGTTGCGATGAAAAGGAGTTTACCTCATTTGAATAAATGAACATCTTAAAAATGCTTGTGGATGTGGAGTTCACTCTCAAGCCTCACCTGTCTTCAGTTACACCTCCCACATCTGCATAAATCGTTTACCCTACCGCGTCTTCGCCTCACGTCCTTATGCACCCTTTAGGGATATTATCTGCATTCTATTCAAACTCACTCAAACATAGATTTTAGCACATCCACAAGAACTTTGAGAATTTCCCTTAGTATTCATCTGTGCCTCTCCTGTAGATGAAATAACACTTCAAACACTTGAAGGGCTGATAACTTTCCCCACACGTCTCTCGCTCCCTCTCTCCCTCTCTCTCACTCCCTCCCTCTCTCTCTCTCTCTCTCTCTCTCTCTCTCTCTCTCACTCTGCAGGTGCACAGATTGAGTGCTACATTAATAGGCTGCTTTATTCTTGGAAACTTGTGGTCTGCCTTTGGAGTGTAAAAGCAAATACTAAATGTAAAGGCCCTTGACAAGTTACAGCCGACCGCGTGCTCTGAACTACGGGCAGCGTTGATTAATGGTGGCACTTTGCTTACGGCAATTTATTTTGAGTGGTGTTTGCTTCCGTGTAGGCACGGTGCTTTTGTTGCTTTAAGTGGAGAATGGTTAAAGGCTTTGTTTGATTTCTCGCATTTGTCAAAGAGGAGCTGTTTCGTGGCCCGCAGGTACTAACGAAGTTTGATTTTTTGAAGTGGGCCGCACAGATAAATAATCCCAAGACTTAACGTTTTACCTTTTTAAAAATTACACACCCTCAATCTCACTGAGTGGTCCAATGGGTTGTATGTGTGTGTGTGTGTGCTTACGTGCACGCGCACCCGGGCTTTCTTTTTGGCAATCGGTCCGCCACAAATAAATCTGCCCCTTGCCTCACAGCACTATTCCTCAGTGAGCGGAATCCCACAGCCGAGCTCCGGCCGGCCAGGAAGCAGTTTTCCTGCGTTAGGAAGTGTGACCTTTGTCATGCTGAAGTGGCCTCCCTGCTCGCTCTTTTGTTTAGATGTGCTGGACAAATAAACAGATATATCAAGGGAAGTATGGACATACCAATACCAATCTGTACTCATAGGCCGCCAAACAAGTTTGCCTCAGATGTCCCACCGCACGCCACGCTGTGTTTCCCTGCTCTCACCTCCTCATGACACGATGAACGTCTTGCACGGCCGCAAATTAATGAAGTTGATCTTCACTCAGACAGTTACTAAGTTGTTGGTTTTGTGAAAATACAGACATTTTCATCATGTGTACTCTGCGCCACGACAAAGAAAAGCTTTCAAGTTAAAATTGAAAAGTTATTATGGCATTATTTTACATTTCTGGCCCACTCCAGATGACATTGGACTGTTTGGGTTCACTAACTAAAAGGTGTTTAACACCCCTGACGTGAAAGGTGTTGTGTAGTTTCCAATGATTGTTTTGTGAAGGCTGGAAAGGTTACATAGACTTCTTCACTCGTCTCATTGCATGTATTGAATCTCTGTGATGTCTCCATGAATGTAATCCAAAAAATGTTTCAACCTGCATTCTTTTCAGTCCTGAATTTCAGCCTGTATCAGGACTGAGCATCACGATTGGGCAGAGTTTGCAAAACCTGCATAAGAGGCTCCTGAAATAGACCAACTCTGTGCATCGCGGCCCGTGCTGGGCAGTGCACTGGCGCAAAGCTTTACGCTCGCTTGAGAATTACCATTGGTTTGAATGAATTGCTCATTTATCATCGTTATTTCTGCCTTAAAGTCCTTTCAAACCTTCTAATAACTTTCCCAACTGTAATTTCAATTAAAGGTCAAATCGTCACCGTCACGCTGCTCTTTAAGCACAATGTGTCACATTCAGGTGCACAAACCCACATCCAAATGCCACCTCTAATTAAAGGCACAGATTGTGCTTTGTCGCTTTTGCTTTTCTGCTTTTTTTTTTTTTTATGATTGCATCTATAAAATGTTTACGAGGAACAACCCCAGCTATAACGCAGCAGCCTGCAAATGCCGGGGAAAAACAGCCTAACGAGCAACCGAAGCCATATTAGCATAAATAAGAGAGATGGAAATAAACTGTGTGAGAAACTCAGAACATGGCAAAATGTCTTTGACTGTGGTCCGAACAGTCCCAGACAGCAGGGGTGGGCGGAGCTGACAGTTCTGTTGACCTTGGTTCCTGTCAGGTGTCGAGGTTTCAGCACGGGCGCCGTCTCTCATCGCAGAGGGCCGCAGCTGAGATCGCAGTTTGACACCCGCCTCAGACGCGACGGTTTGTCCGTAGAGAAACCGAGGCACAGATTGCAAAAGAGACGTGTGGATGGAGTGAAGAGTGAAAGAGCCGTTTGAGAATAAAGGGAGCGACCGGGGGCGGACGCTGTGAAACCAAACAAGATGTTTGGGGAAATATCGCCTCATTCTCCAGAAGCTGGCTGAGAGACTCCATAACACAAACAGGTTGTTAGGACAGGGATTTGCTCTTACACAGCTGATTTTAGTTTCCGCGCCGCAGGAACCAGCATGCATTGGGATCCACCTGGCGCCCTGGCATATCTGAAAACTTAAGTCCGTACTGCTGCCGCTGCAGTTTTCCCTCTCGCTGCGTTGGAACCGGACCTGGGTCATGCAGAATTTGCATATTGTGCGACTGTTAGTGCGACACCTGCGGAGTGTTGCTCAGTATGTGGGAGCTTAAATTGACTCTCTTTTTTTTTTTTCACTTCAGTGACTCTGACATGAACTCTCCTCCTTCTGGGAATGTCTGTCTTCATAACTGAAGCCAGGCATGCAGGGCAAACTGTACACTCTCAGCAAAGTGGATACAACTAATTGAATTAATTTGATGGATGCATGTGAAGTGTTAAACGCGTATGTTCTGTTCACGTAATGTTTGCACACGGTGTGTAAATTAGGCTGTATGACATTCAATAAGTCGTCATATCAGTGCTCAGTATCAGCAAAGTAGCTATAAGTTAGAAGTCATATTTGTGCTCATCCTTTTAAAAACGTGTTTTCGGTGCATCCCCAGGCCAACAGTCTCGTCCCAATTCTGTTAAATCTCCAAAATATTCCCTTTCTTTTTCTTTTGACGTGGAAATTGCAGCAATATTGTGGCATAAATATACTTTTTTCGTTTTGGGATGTTTTTTTGGAACAGGAGCCTCAAGCTTGGAACTCGGTTTCCAAGGGTGAAAACACGACACGCATTCGTAGATGCGACCGGGTGTGTTTAGCTTCCGTTTAATTTGTGTTGCTTAAAATTTGATGAAGTTCCAGTTGAATCTACAAACAGCAGGTTTAATCAGCACATGTTTCTTTTCAATTTACTTGTAAACTAAAACTGTTTACTGTCTGCTGTGTACTTTGAAAGTCTTTTTTTTTTTTATCCATTTAGTTGACTCATTGTTTCAAGATTTTGTGTTTAATCTACCAAATGTTTGTTAGTTGACTCTCTCTTCTGTCCACAGAGGGCTGGACTGTTTATTTTTGCCTTTCAGCTGTGCAGCTGTTCATGACTGAGTTTCAGCTGTGCTGATAAAAACTGGCCTTGTGGGTAAATGGTTAAACTTTACCTACAGTGCTGGATGACGCAAATGCTCTTTTTTTTTGTGTTGTTAGAAGTTATTTATTGTGTTTCTTGTCATATTGGCAGTAGGGTAGGACGTCATTGAGGACTGGTAACAGAAGGGAGGACTGAGCCGGACCTCTAGTGGCCATCGTTGTTATGACGGATACAATGTAGAGGAAACGTACCAGAAAAGTCTGATATTTAACCCAAGAATCACTGGGTCATGATATCCTCATCTTTCTGAAACATTTCTGGTTGGGAGTCTCCGATATGCCATTGTTGGTGAAATACTCAGTTGCCTCAACGAGGTGAAGGATTACTTCATATCAGTGGGGCTTGTTAAAAAGTCACTTTGTCCGTCCAATGGTGCTGATGTGGAGGACGGCAGCAATCGAGCGGGAAGTAGAAAACCAGCCTGTATGGACCAGTCACGTTGGATTTTTGTGGATCACATTTATATTTCTCTCAGAAAGCCTGCTTTCAGCCTTGTCTTTATTAGTTTTTTTGGGGGAAATTAAGCTTGCACAGCAGTAACCAAATTTGATGTCTTACAACAGTTATAACCCAGCGTTACGATGCACATGTGATCTAGTGGCTTCTGCAGGTGAGGCGCTTTAGCTTCAGCTTTTTTTAGCTGGAAATTGTTGAAGTGCTGTTTATGTGCACATTCAGGATCACAGTGTTGACATGGGTCTAAAACAACAGCTGGAAAGTCAGCTGGAGACTGTATACTGAACTCACTCAAGTGCTCAGTTTGGTCTTAAAGCAAACTTAATGAGAGCCGCAAGGAGACTTTTTTTGTGTTTAATAGCCACAGATAAAGATGACTTCAGCAACAACAACCAAAAGAAGATAAAAGCAATCCCCATAACCTTTTCATTAACCTTCTCTACCAATCCATTTATTAATCCTTTCATACCAACCCGATCTGAGCTGGGGTTGCAGGGGGCTGGAGTCTATCCCAACTTGGCCCCTGGACAGGTTGCCAGTTTGGCTTCTGAATCAATCCAACCATTCATCCATCTTGTATGAATGGACAAATTAGGGTCACAAGGGGCTGGATCCTGTCCCGATTGACTCTGGGCAACTGGCAGGGTGCACTGTCAACAGGTCCAGGCCATGACAGTGCTAACATGGAGGGACACGCAATCACTCATACACACAAATAAAATGAACCCTCAAGCATCTCCATCCAGCATGCAGAAAACCTGGCACTTCCAGGAAGAAGACTCGATGAAACAGTCAGACCTCATCATGTCTCCACTCTGCAGCAGCAAGAGATTCACTGATCGTAAAGATTTGATTGAAAATCTTTAGGTGATAAAAACAGTTGTTTTAACTAGAGAACAAAAAAAAAAAAAAAAGCTCCTCTTGGCGTGTGACAGGAAGGAGGTTTGGTCACTTTTATTTAACTGAAAATGAAAGTTATCTGCCGTTGAACTGATAGGGGAATTATCAGCTTTTGTGGACTTGAAGGCAGTTGGGTTGGAATAAAGATGGCTCGAACTGCTACAAGATGATGTTAGAAACCCAGGAGGCACAGCAGGAAGCGTGGCACTGGAATAGCTGGCAGAGTTTAGATGCACCGTAGGTGGACAGTTTGCGTTCGCATGTAAAGCATGATCAAAGAAAAGAGAGGCTCACATTGATCGCATGTATCATTTTTGCAGAAATGTGGCATGTTGGAACGTCTCACTTTTTTTGTTGTTGTTCTAGTGCTCCAAATATAAATCTGTATATTCTTTCCTTCCTTCGCTTACTGTCTGATTCTCGTTTGCTGATATTCCTTGGAGTCTTTCTTTTCTCTCTCTCTCTCTCTCTCTCTCTTTCAAAGGTGCGGTTTGTGCCATACCCTCTTCAGAGTTCTGAGTACTTTTCCATGAATATTTCATTGCATATGCATCCCAGTCCATTCATTCATGCACACTTTCTCATTGGAGAACCTGACAAGGGTTTCGCGGATCAAGATATTAAGCACGTAAAACGCCTGAAATACGGCGTTCCACACATATGCACAGCGAGCCGTCTGGTAATCTAAAGAGACGTGACCAAAATGACCCCGATAAAACATCTCGTCTCTTCTGCCTCACGCTGCGAGAAGTCATGCCGATCTCTCATTCTCTTTGTGTGCTTATCTCCAGCGACATGGAAGATTTCTTAAAAAAAAAGCAAATTGTTCATCTGTAGATGAGTGCACTTTCTCGTATCAGTCGTCTAAGCTCCAGAGGGGGCGATACTTTTAGATCCTGAGCCCTTTTCCCTCCACAATAGCTGCAGCCACGAACATCAGCACTCCTGTGAACTGCCAGCTCGGGAGGTTGCAGGTCGAGACCGAGATGCAGTGTTGTTTTAGAAGCTACGCCTGATTACAGACATTCACCAACTGTCCATTGTTTAATCAACTTATATGCAGGTGATCTTCCCCAGCAGTCTTTTTCCATAAGAGGTCACACATGCACATTTACTAAAACTGAGGTTGTACAGTAAAATCATTTTGGTGATAGAAATTTACAAAATCTTTTTTTTTTAATCCTCAGTCTTCTCTTAAACTCCCAAAATTATCAGCAACAAAAAGCATACTTGCAGAAATATGCTAAATTTGATGAAATATGAGGATATGCACCGATGAGGTTTGACGTTATGAGTGACAGCTGAAGTGAATAACGATGATTATCTCACTATAGATCAGCAGTTAGTGGCTGGGATGCATTTTGCAAGTGGTCTCCAACATTCTTTTTCTTGTCTCCCTTCCAGATTGACTCTTAAAAAGGCTGCAAAACTCCCTATCTGAATGAAAAAACAACAGTGAAGCCAAATATTCTTTAACACACCAATTATCACTGACATACAAAACAGGAACTTCTGAAAAAAAGAGCAATGGACAGTTTCCAAGGTCTGCTTCTGATTATAGAAAGTTGATAATTGTATTTTTCCTCAATATGTGCAAATCTAATTTTGACAGGTTTGCCTGCTGGCCCCCATTGGAACTGGCTACAGTTGAAAAGTGAGCCTCACAATTCAATCATTAAGCTGAGGAAGGAGATAGATGGCCTGACTCTCATAATATTACCACACTGAAACTCATTAAGCTGACGTTTGAAATGGGTCAGAGTCTATGATGTGTTGGCATTTGACAAATTTCACATTAATGGCCAACTCACTGGAGATGGACTCTATTTCCCGCCCTCCCCCTGGTGGTCACCGCATTGGTTATACTTTCATGGACCGTTTAAAAAAAAAAAAAAAAAAGTGGTAACACTGCATCCCTGGTGATATCATGCATTTTTAGACACTGTACAGTGCAATCGAGAAAGTGAAGTGATTCAACAGTTTTTTTTTTTTAATCCTCTCAAAGCCCGGCTCATGGAGGCTGCTGTGTTGTGTTGTCTTGCTCCCCACAGGGACATCCATCTGAAGTAGCACACATTTTACTGGAAAACATTCGTGTCCTGAGTCTACCTCATGCTCTCTCTCTCTCTCCTGGGTCCACTTCCTGCAGACTGCAATGTTCCAAAGTGAGGTTTGGGAAATTAATTTGTCATTCGGTGGTTAAACGTCCCAGGAATAGTATGTAAGTAAGTCAGAGCTGACTGTTGTGCTCACCTGCCAGTGGTTAATATTTAACAGAGATTTCTTCCAGGCTGGCTGGATGTGTATTGATGTATCATTTAGGGGCTGAGCAGGTCTGCTGGCCTTCAGATTGACTGCCTGAAATCCCTCTAACCGACACTCATGAGGGGTGCTTATAAGAAACAGCT
The DNA here is from genome assembly GCF_902148845.1 of Salarias fasciatus. Taxonomy (NCBI): domain Eukaryota; kingdom Metazoa; phylum Chordata; class Actinopteri; order Blenniiformes; family Blenniidae; genus Salarias; species Salarias fasciatus. The sequence continues at coordinate 41,912 of NW_021941408.1, read as the reverse complement.
GATCAGTTCTGCTTTACACAATAATGATTCACTCAGCCAGAGTTCATGACCGCTGGGGGAGAGTGGAGTCTGTAAATTGTGCTGTTGAACTGAAAACCCAAGTATGTGTCGAATCCCAGACTTGCTATTTAAAAAATATTAGGTAAGACAAATACAGCGTCTGCCAAGGATACTTCTCTGCGCTTATTACCCAGCGCCTCTTTCCTACGCCTCCCCAAAAAAACCTAAAGTTATTAAAGGGGGTCATAAATTTGAGAGTGCAGAGGAGGCCGGCTTCGAGGCGTGTTGTCATTCCCCTCTTTTTTTGACTCATTGTAAAACAAGGTGATTAAAACCCTGATGTGTGCCGCTTCTGTTGCAGCGTGTGATCTCGGCGGGAAGCACATTAGCTCTCCTGCCTGTCTCGCAGGAGCCTTGGCAGGCGCTATCGGCGCTCTGAGCGGCTCCATGCGCATATTGCTGTGTGTGAATCGGGTCGGCACTGTGTCTCCGTTTGTGTGCGCGCACAGCGAACGCCTTGATGTGCGTTAGGTTATAAATTTGTCAGTCAAAATGCCGCCTCGTCTCCGCCATATGTTCCCGGGCTCAGTCAGAGCAAGTAACTGTTGCCGTGTGGTTCCATCACATGTGTTTAATGATGAGCCCCATGCCAACAGATTGCTCAGGCCTCCAGCGGAGTAATCAGACAGAGATGTCGGGCTTTAGCGTCCTGGTTTTCACTTAAAATGTGCCTCACATTGCAGTTTATCACCAGAACTCTTTATGACAATCAGCTATCGTCCAAGTCTTTTCTCCTTCTGGTAGTTTTCCTTTTTGCTTGTTGGTACAATGAATGCACTCAATCTGAATCCAGTTTTTAATCTTCACATATGAACTTTTTTTAATTGGGAGAAACAATGAAAAGTTCAAACTTAGCATTCAGATGAGGCGTCTCTCGGGAATTTAATTGAAATATTAACGCCTGAAATGTAGTTGCTGCACACAAGGACCATTTTGAGAGAGAACTTTGTGTAAAAGGATAATTATATTTGTTGACTGAATTGACATAGTTGTACAGAGATTGATCTGTGAGGTATGCAGCTCTTTAAATGGAAGAAAATTGAAAATACTTCCAATCCTTTCCATTTGGGATTTCTATATCTATATAATACAAACGACTGAAAACATTTTTCCTCAGTGAGATCGTGACATTTCATCGTTTCACCTATGGAGTGTGTATCCAGAGACAGAAGTACCGACCTATCTGCACACAGGAAAACGTCTCTAATTTATAATTTCGTCAAACAAAAGCATCTTTGACTCTTCCTGTGTGGAATTTTTGTCTCATGCAGATTCACCATCCTCTAGACACCATGCGAACATCTGTTAGCAGGACATGTCCGCCTCCCGTCCAAGGTAAATGTTAGTCGATATGAAATATGTTATTTTGGTTAGCTGTGTCTAGTAACACGATCCTCTGCAATAACACTGGGCTTGGCTTTTTGAGAAAGAAGTGGCCAGAAACCCTGAAGCCAGTGGATCTAAATGTTTGTAATAGTTCACATTGTGATCTTTGCTCCTCTTGCTCTTTATGATCAGTGTGTAGGACGGAGTCCATAGAAGCTATTTTCATTTCTGTCCTCCTATAATAATATATCTGAATGTCTCTGGAGCATGGCAGTCACGCTGGTCTTCACAGTGGTGACTTTTTGGTCGAGCCTCACAGAAAAATCCCAGATGTGGTGAAGATGGAGAATGAAAGCAGGAACTTCTATTTTCAGAAAATAGCGATTTAACGTGAACTTCGACTTTATCAACACTCATGATTGGTTTTGCTTTTGAACTGTGAGAGAATAATTAGTACAGTTTTTGTTAATGAGCCAGATGCTTGGATTTTGGTGGCTTCGATCGAACATGCAATTAAAAATAGTCACACATTGCAAACAGTGACCTGAGACAACCTTGGACCTCCCAAAAGGAACACTACATGACTATATGTAATTGTCGTGTTTTGAAAGAAATTGGAAGAAAAACGTTTTTCAGGGATCACAAAGTTAGATGGCAGAGGTTTCCTCTTGCAGACTCTAACAAAAACTAATTTAACGTATTTTTCACATTAACATGTAAACACAACTTCATTCCAGCGTGCATCACTTTGTGCAGGATGTTTCTTTCAGCTATCTGTGATGTTTCTCTGTGAAGACACAGTCTCTTCAGGTCAATATGCTCCATATCCACAGCTGATCTATGCTGCTTTTTTACCATTCAGGCTCCTCTGAGTTTGGTCAGTGGTGAAGTTGAGCACTCGGTTGATGAAATTCTGATGAGATTGATCAAACATCAAATACTTTCATAGTTCTTGATTAAGATGAGTTTTGAGATTAGTTGTCCAGAATTTAAAAAACTGATACGCTGACTGATATTGCCCCCACATAGCAAAATTAGTCTGGCCCAGTAGTGGCCCACACTTCTCACTTACACTTGGCCCACATACCGCAATGAATTACGGCACTTGGGAGGGCCACCTCTGGTTGCCACATATTGCCCATGATTGTGCCATGTCTCAGCCACCTATTTAGCTATATGTGGCCCTGTCCTGGCCCAGTGTTGGGCGAGGTAAGTTTTAGTTTTTCTTCCAGACGTCAACCACCTGTATGACCACAGCTGGCCCGAAGGAGGACCAGACAAGTTTCAGAACTGGTTCCAGATGTCAGCCTCAACTAATCCGTAACCGGGCCACTTCTTTAATACACTCACTTGCCGTATTTGGCCCAGAAAACAAAATGCTCCAACAATGACAGTTTCAAATATTTATTTATTGATACAATTACAATATCATCTTAAAACAGTATATAAAATTAACAAGTTTAAGACTATACATTTTAAAAGCAAAGCAAAAGTTTTATACAACATATATCCCATACTGAATACAAATGCCCCCCAAAAGTGAGATATGTAGTTGAAAACAGTAATGAAGCAGCAGAAATAAAGTTTGGGGTAAGTGGAAAACTTGTGAAGGACTGGACAAAGTGGAAGTTACTCTTACTGAAATGAATACAACGAACAATTCGATGTAGTATAGTGTATAGTGGTAGTATAGAGTATAGTGGATGTTGAGCACATACAGCAGTCCAAACAGCAGAGTAGTGTGAGTAGTCCTTGACGCCATGCAGGATGATCAGATCCTCCTGCACCACAGCCAGGTCCGTCAGATCCTCCCCTTCTGGTATTCTGAGGATTCCCACGTTCAGTCCCCTCGTCATGTCGTCCTCCATGTCTGTGGGCTCCTCAAAGATAAAAAGAAAAACAAAAAAAGCACTGTTAGAGTTTTTACTTGTCTGCAAGTTCCAAAAAAGACATTTAACTCTAAAGTCCACTGGTTTGATCCTGCTAAATCCATGTTGTCTCACATGGGTTTTGGAGAGACTTTTGAGACTTGAAAAAACACACAATCACTGTAAATGCAAAGGAGAGCTAAACTTCTTCCATCATGACCATGGCTGGTTCTGTAGTGTTCAAGTGTTCTTCTGGGTTTCCCGTGACAGAAGTGCAAAACTTACCTGTCCATCTCATCCAAGACGCAGCCAGGTGGAGCAAATACGATGATCTACAACAGAAAATGTCATATTAGTATAGTGACAATGGTTACAGTACACTCAACAATCATACTGTTTTGATTTCCTAGAGGCATGCACATACACTTGCCTACTAGTGCACTGATAATATAGTTTTTTGTGTCAAATTCAACAATTTGCAGGACTTAAAAGCTGAAAAATATTTTAGGTGGGCTGAGGGCAGCAGCATTGTGCTGTATATTCCTCAACTAAATTGAAGACTTGGGCCTTTAATTTAATAAAAATAGTGAACACCATTCTGAAAATGCTTGTTTTTGAATTAGCCTTTTAATGTCAGAAACATGTATGGAATCTGTTCTGACAGATGTACAAGATTGACAGTTTTAATCCTCCCGCTGCTGCACGAACTCTGCTCCTGCACCCCCACCCGCGTGCCCCACGTGACCCCCCCATCCGCGCACTCCTCTCCGTGCACACCCCAAGCACACAAACGACCGTCTGCCACGCCATCTCCCCCGCACCCACAAACGTCGTCAAACGTTGTCTGCTTTAATTCAACTGGCGTTTTCATGGTGCAGTCTGCACAGAGCAGGCTGGATTCATGTCATTCACTGGGACAAGTTGTGAATTGACATGTTTAAAAACACAAAGTGTCCCGCTCGTTGTCTTGAGAAGCTCCAGTTAGCATAGCTAAAAGTTAGCTAAAAGTCTCACGTTTAGCCTTCGAATAACTTAACAATTTAAAGGCAAGAAAAAACCTCTGGGTAGTATTCATATCATACGGTGACTTACCTTTTCTGAATATGTGAGCGTGACTGAAGCCAGACTGAAGGAATACGTCGCGTGCAGCTGCAGAAACTGGCGGACGAACCGCCGGGCTGTTTGAATGCACGTTCAACGTGCTGACGTCATCAGAGATGTCCAATGAGGAAAAGTATCATCGGTTCAAATTCCTAATTCCACTGGAATCGTTTTAATAAGTTTGGAAAGTTTTCTTTAGTGAACACAACATAAACATAACATCTTGAGTTATCACAACTGTTTCAATCATTTGAAGTCCTGCTGACTAAAATTCTTAATTTATCATGACTAATTGGTAGAATTATTTTTAACGTGTACAATTTTAAAAGAGAAATTTATATAAGGACCAAGCAAGTAAAACTTGTTTATGGAAGTTTGAAAGATGAACAGGATTTTTTTCAATGTTATAGTTACACTCTAGAGGAAATGTTAGGCCTCCAACCAGATAGCATGGCTAGAAATAAAAATCCACATTTTTTCACAACACCTTGACACATTTATCTTAAATTTTTGTTTAGAGTATCGAAGTCTATGAAGTTGAGTCCTTCATTCTCATATGTATTCACAACAACAGGTTTTTTTCCTGTTTAAAAAGCATCTTATCCATGCACTAGATGGTTTTATTATCAACATATAAAAAAACGGCTGCATAGGTGAGTCTCGAGACTCCCTCTGCTTTTGATTTAAGTATTCTTGATTTTCAGTGATGCTGTGGCTAATGCTTCACTTTATAAAATAGTCATGAATGTTGTACTTTTTTCAGATTTAAGTTTGAATAGCAAAAAATATATTATAAGCAAATAGTAGGCTACAGCAGTAACAAATCTGTAATTTTGAAGTTATATATATTATGTATGCTATATGCTAGAATGAAAATGAGTGGTTTTAATGATAGTAAATGGGCCCAAAATCTTCTCCAGGAAAAAGTGTGATTTTTATTTGTCTATGATGTTATTGAAATGTCAACATACATTAAAAACAATTAAAATCTTTGTCAGATTTCACAGAATGAACGACATGAATGAGAGCACAAATAAATTGATCAGCCTCTAGAAGTAGGCCAAAAATATTGTGCATTAAAAGAGGCCAATTAAAGTTAATGGTATTTCACACCTGAAATTTAAGTTTTATTGCATTTGGTACAAACAATAATATCTGTCATTGTGAGCTTATCTTTACATGAAGAACAGACCCGGGCCGCATGTGGCCCACAGTTCAAATTTGATATGTGGGCCACATACTAAACTTAACATCTGGCCCACATCTTTTTTTCCACCTTAAAGTGATACCAACTGAATGCCACCTGTGGCCCACCGCTCTTTTTTGACACGTGGGCCACATATTAAACTCAACATCTGGCCCACATTCGGTTTGCCACCTTAAATACGGCACCACCTCCGCCACATCTGGGCCACGTTTGGTTCACATGCTGTATGCCAGTGCCGACCGAATGCCACCTGTGCCAGCTTCCAGCCAGATGTGGCCCAAGTGTCTCTGCTATGTGGGCCAGTACTGAATATTGTTTTTACATCTATGACAAGGAGCTACATGTTGCATAAAGTTGTCAAAACACTTGTTTAACTTCACAGCTATACATTTGCAGATCTCTTAACCTTACGGGCACCGTTTTGAAAATTTTAATTGTTTTTAAATAATTAATGTTGCTGTCAATATTTCAAAAGCCTTTGACTTGAAAGCGGTTCAAGATGAAGACGTACTGTAAAAGACAAAAATAAAAATCAAGTCTAAATGCTGTTGAGCATCATCCAATCACAGAGACAGGAAATCAATGGTTTTGGTTCTGAAATAAACCAAATCGGCTCATCAAAGTGCCTCTTCTACTCTTTGTGCATTTCCTCTCTGACAGCTAAGCAGGCTGTGTTTACTGGGGCTTTTGTTTCCCTCCCTGCTGTCTGTGTTGTTGTTTGCTCTGTTTTCGGGCTCCTCTGTTGCCCCTGTTGCCCTCGCCACATCCCCTCCCGGCCTGTTTTTATTTTCCCGTCACCCCGGCCTCGCTAAGCCACCGTCCACATGATCAACCTGTGCTCCAGTCCTAATTGTTTGGTTTTTACAAAGATATAGACATTTTGATCATGCATGCTCTATACCAATAATTTGACTGTTATTGTGGCACTGTTTAACTGCTCCAGCCAACTCAGGTTGACATTGGGCGGCATGCGGCCCCTGAACTGAAATGTGTTTGACACTCCTGGCATAGAGGGTTCAGTCTGCTCCTGTGAGTTAGCCTTGGATTAGATAATCTAGATCAAATCAAATAGTTAGCTTCGGGAGTTTTTTTTTGCTTTAATTTAATCTCAAACTGAGTGTGTAGTTTTTAATAAACATTTGGTGAGAGCACAACATGCTGAGACTAAACCCAAGTTTAACCCTGCAGTTTATGTAGAACTGTACAGCTGTATAGTTCTGTGCAAAAGCACACCCAAACTCAAAAATAATAAGCTCAAGGATAATGAATTTTCTCATATTCAAAAGGCTGGAGGTGAACAAGTGTTCAGTATTTACGCAACACAATTTGCATAACAATCACTTCTCAAAACAGCCTTCTGTTCCATTTTCTCTCATTTCGCTTAATGAAATAATATAGTGTTAAAGATTAGTCAATTCAGAGGTTAAATTGTCAGCCTTTTAAAGAGTTCAGCCCTGCGATTTAGATTTTTCACAAAATGTCATATTCGCACAAGTGCTGTGTGTTTTTGGGGACTCTCGTGAAATTAGGAGCTACAGCGTGCACGCCTCGGCTGTGGCCGGCGCTGGGACACAGTAAGCAATGACATAGACCATTTGCTGCGGCCCGCAGACACAATGCGCTGGTGAACTCCTCCCTCCTCATTGAGAAGCCTCTTATCCTCACAGAACATAATTGATAATGTAAATAGAGAGCTGGAAGACTCCTCCAGAAGCCTGTCAAGAGGCTGTTTACACAATGTTAAATTCTGTTTTCCCTGCGATTTCCTGGACGTTACGCAGAGGTCTGAGATCGGCATGCAGAGGTCGACACGCGCACGCACGCACACACATGTGCTAGCAGAATAGCACAGCACAGGACACGCTTGAGTTTGCACAAACAGAGGCTGCCTGTCCCTGAGTGGGACGTCCGCAGGGGGAGGCGCAGCGGCCCGAGGGAATACAAGGGAGACGTGGGACAAAACGCAGCGACAGCGAGGGTATCTCATGATCTCAGTGTCGACTACCTTCACTTCATCTCATCACACATGCACACAACCGCAGCGTCTGACAACGTGTCGGAACTTATACAAGGGGCTTTCAAAGCACCGGACTTCAGGAGTGGTGATGGTCGTGGTTCAGGGGCAGCTGCAGGATAACCTTTATGTCTAAACATTGAAGTTTTTGTTTGTCATGGTGCAGGGCATACATGATGAAGATATCTATGTTTTTGCAAAAGCAAACAACTGCAATAAAAAATGATTAGAATCTCAACATAAAGTCAATTTTGATAATACCGCCTGGTGCAAAACACAGTGAAATGTCCAACAAACATAGAATAGAATAGAACTTTATTTGTCATTGTAACAAGTACAACGGAATTGCATCTCCTGTAGTTGGTGCATTATGGATGTTTTTAGAAACTCACCTAGCATGGTTTTTAGCATTAAGATTAAAAAAGAAATCAGCATACGCTTTGAAATTTTTATCACTTGGTGGATTGCATTGGAGCCTCTTCAGGCCAGTTTTGGCCCACGAACCTTACATTGGACACACCTGCACTAAAGGGTTGAATGTGACTCATGGAGACCTTGCAAAGTGTAAAACTTACAATTCAGTTTTTCATAAAAGCAACTGCTGCTCCTATTTTTTTAAAAGGCAGAAATAAGACCACACTGCATTTCAAGTACCTCATTATCGGCCTCAAAAGAAACACTGCAGTGGACAGAATTTTACTTCTCAGAGAATTGGCAAATAAAGCACAAAGTCATTTGAAGCAACACATTTCTGAGAGGAATTACTTCCAAAACAGGAATATATCAGACATTTCCATATTGGTTCAAACACAACTATATCACTGACCAATGGCATTTATCCATGCGTCACATTTCGGACACTGTGATTTTATGCCAAACACGCAAACAATGCAACATAAATCACAGTGTATATTATTTTATGAGGTCTGTTGCAGAGGTTTCTCTCCGGCCCTGAGGCACGGTTTACACAAAAACATTTCAAGTGACAACACACCGGTTTTGCATTGTTGTTTCAGAAAAGTTTTGCATTTACACTGCAATGTTCTCAAAGCGATGTCCGTTTACACTGAGATGGCAGAAGAACTGAAAATGATGTGGATTTCCTGCAGGATCACCAGTGAATGCTGTTTGTTTTTGTAATGAAACCACGCACACATACTAGCAGAGAATGAATAATACACTCTAAACACTGACAACTACTAATACACAGACATTCTTATGGACACAGTTGGATTGCTGTGACTTCGTCTGGGAGAATATGGACTGAAAATCATGAAATGAGGGAAACACTGTTGTTACTGCCTCCTATCTACTTGCACATTGTGCAGAAAAACTTCTCACAAAGGCTAAGTTGTGCATTCCTAGTAGTAGTGTTACCGAAACGTTGCGTTTTCCCTTGTTTACTTGGAGCCGGACTTCCCAAAAGTTCCACGCCAGGGGCCGTTTTTAAAAGTTGTGTTTTCAATGGTTCTTGAAGCATTGTTGTGTAAATGGTCCAAAGTACATTATGGTCAAGCGCGAGCTTTACGCCTGGGTCATGTTCTGTTAGAACTTGCTGTGGATCGCCGTTAGCCTCCAGGCCATAGTTTGTACACGTCAGAGTTTGACCTTTTTGCACAAAAGATCGGTGTTGTTTTCATGTATTTCATTATGGTGGGCGAGTGGGGTGGGGTGGGGTTGCTGGAACCGAGGAACAGAGTAAACTCTTCCTGCCCGCAGAAAGTGTTGCTCCAGCTTTTAGTGATCTCTCAGTGATTCTGTGTGTGAGAAATGACCCGCTTATTTTCCAAGGCAGTTTATCACATGTCCGTCTGACACCACCCGGCTCTGATCTGCTGCGATTGTCTGCTCTCGGAAAGCTTGGTGTCACGAGGAATCCGAAGCGACAGAGTCACAGCAAGATATTGATGTCTGGATAAACAACAATAAAATTCCATATGAAATGTTGCTCACTCTCTTTTGGCTTCTCTTAAATCTCTCTGTCCACTTTCACATGGCTTAAGTGTTCTGATTGATTTGTGGGAAGGGAAAAACAAGGTATTTCGCTCATTGAATTTTACGGTTTTACTTCACCCAGTGTGACTGTCTCGGAGTAAGCGAAATAAGCCACGGCAGGCCTGTCAAGTGTTCGGATTATCTGCTGGCTAAAACTGGAGATATGGCTCCGGTAACAGCGATGCAAGCTATCTTAAAAATAGAAAAAACACACTGGGCTTGAGAGAAATAAAAAACAAACAAACAAAAACTTGTTTTTTGTCCATCTACTCACACACTTAGTACTGTTGTGGTGTGCATGTGCAGCAGCAGCGTTAAAAGAAGGCGGGTTCCAAGCACGTCCAGAATGTGTGTTTTTGGCCTGTGTACGTGACAAACCTGAGTTTTTTGAAAAGTTCTGCTTTGATAGCTTTTTAAAAAGTTGCATTTTTTGAAACTCTTGTAGATAGAGCACTGCTGTCGTTTAAACAAACGCCAGAAACACAATGAAAGTTTTGCATTTTCACTTGAAATTGTTTTCATGTAAATGGGTCCAAGGGCATTTCTCATCCAGTCAACAGGAGTGTATTGAAGTACTAACTGCGAAGACATGAACTGCTTTGGCTAAAAGTATATTTAACATTGACCTCATTGAGTTGCACTCAGCTCTGCTACTGTTTCCATGTCCAATAGAAGTAAAAAGTTCAGACTAATGTTATTAACCGCATTTGCTTTAATGAGTAATCTGTTGCTTTTCAGTAAGTTTGCATTTATTTTCCTCAAAAGCAGGGTTCTTCAACATGAAGGGACAACTGAATGTCATTTCTACCAGACAGGAATAAATACAGTAGCAGAAAAGATTGGAAACCAGTGGTGGTGACGCTTTATTGTGTGAGGCCTTTTCGGTGTTTTCTTTTTGTCTTCTTTATTTAAAACTTTAAAATGTCCAGTTCATTTCATATCTTGAACAAGAACCTTGGGGATTTACTGTATTTCTTTGGCCAAGCCACTGAGATGCACTACAAAGCTATTATGAGTAGAAGTAATTAATGCAGACAGACTGTTGTCATGGGCAAGGAGGATGAGTAGCTTATATTCTCCCACCGGTTCTCTTTTCCATTTTGCACCCAGCATGTTCAGACAGTCCAGCAGCCTGCGAGCCCTCCCGAAGTGTAAATGACCTTCAATCAATTATGTATCTCTTCCTCTGTGAAGAATGTACGAGTGGCAGCTTCGGCGATATGTTCTCCCTTGGTGATATTTTTCAGATTAATCATGTCCTCAGACATCAGGCCACTCATTTACTCATGTTATCCCATAACTAGTAAAACAAACAAACAAACCCCCGAGTCCTCAGAAAACTCTCCGCTGATGTGTTGTCTGCCCTTGAAAACCTGAATTTCGCTCCCACTGTCTGGAAAAACGTGATTGTTGATTCATGGCATCTGTAAATTTTGATGCGATCAACTATAATTAATGTAGATTGTATCGTTTTTAACAGTTAATATCAATCATCTGTTGTTGGCAAGAAATTAGCAGTCTGTTGTCCACCGGCGCTGGTTTTAAACCCTCTCTTCTTATTGATGGATATAATAAAGTGTTGCTGTAGTAACCGGATGGAGCTGCTGATTGATGAAGTCTAACTTCTTACTGCTTCTAATTCCAATAGATCTCTCTCCTGAGTGTATTCTGGCTCGGCTCACGACAGATTTGGCAACTTCTCTGTAAATAGGTGGATTTTAGACAATGACAGAGATGTGATATTCTCAGATGTTTGCTTCCGTGGGAGGCCCAAATGTAAATACAATCTGAAATGTCAACACAAATGTGCTGACAGGAGTTTTTGTGTCCATCCTGGCCTCTTTTGCTGAGAGGGGACTTCCTTTCTTCATTCCTGCCTTTTCCTGCCAAGACAACTGTTATCACTCTGGGGGAGAAAAAAAAAAAGAAAAAGGTACTTTCCCCGAGAGAATATGCACAGGCATGCTTGTCAGAGTTAACAAGAAGACGCACAAACATAAGACAGGAATTTCTTTTATTTATTTATATTAAAAAAAGTCATTTTTTTAGTTGGTTGGCTTGAAAAAAGAGCAGTGTTCTTCTTTTCAGGAGTTGGTGACTTGCCACTTTGTGATCACTGAGTTTTCACCAGGACTGATTTAGTGCACACACACACACACTTCCACTCTGCTCTCCCAGCAGTTTGGCCAGCAGTTTGCCCGTTCAGCACAACGCATTATGGGATCCCACTGCTTAATCCGGGGGTTAAAATTGAGTATACGATGGCCGCAGCCATAACGAGCGCTCAGTAGTCACAGAGGAGACCGGCGACACATCCCAATTAGCCTTCTCCTTCTGAGGCTGGCCAGTCATTCCCAGTTAAAGAGAGACGGGGAGGGCGAAGAGGCGGGGTGGGGGGTCTGACCTTGTGAAGCTCTGCGTGCGTGTGTGTCTGTGTGTGTGTGTGTGTGTGTGTAGGTGAGCGACGGGGTGATCACATGCTGAAGATATGCAGCGTCGCACATGCAGCGGAGGGCTGAAGGCAGCACGTGAAATGGGCTGTGCACACGGAGAGCCGCTCCGCAGCACATGATTTAAGAGCCAGCTCAAGTAATCAATATTTTAGCAGATATAAAATCCAGAATCGCCGTCCAAGGTGTATTTAAAACGATGTGAATCTAGCCTGTAGAATAAGCACAATGTATATCATGAACCCCCCCCCTCAACCACCCACCCTGTCTGACACAGCGTACGGTGCTGTAAAAAAAAAAAAAAAAGCATGAAAGCGCGTGCCGACACAAGCAGGAGTTATTTCTGCGAAACAGACGCTGGCGTTATGGAATATTGTGGAATTTCAGCTAAATATGGGCAAAACCAGAACGCTCCCCAGCAGCAGCTGTGTTTAATTTCTGGTGGGGAAGCCAAACAAACAGGGAAATGCTTTACTAAGAGTCTGTCTTTATTGGTTTTGTGGCATTGTTACAGTAGAGCTGCACCCAGTTCTCGTGGGCCTGATCTGCTCGAGGTTTACTTGCGCAGGTGCAAACTTAATTTGGGATGATTAGCAATGCCTGAAATGTTATTGTTCATGATTATATCTATATTTAACACATTAAAAGAGAAGATCCACTTTCGCTCTCCCTTTGGCACACGTGGCTGTTGTGTTTATGCTGAGAGGCTTTTCCTCAGCTCACCACTTTCTATTTAACTTGAGAAAAATATATTATGTATTTCTTGTTTTGTACATTTTGACGCATGCATTTGGTCCTGTGTGTCTCCACAGGTGGCTTTATGGTTCAGTGCAGGTGCTTTGAGAGGCAACATGTTAATGTGGCTCGGATTATAGAGTGGTTGTCATGTAATCGGATTATTGCAGGTTCGATTCCCCATTCCACGCTGTCCACATGTGTCTTTTCCATTGCTTGAGCAGCCTCCCAGGTACTTCACATGTTCACATGTGCATATATTTGGAAAGGTAAAATCCAACAAAGAAAATGAATACTATTGGCATATCTGTACAGCTGTCAGATGAATAAATCTTTTCCAACACAAGTTACTGTATACTGGTGTCACAATTTAATTAAATATGGATATTCTGATGATTTAATTGAGTTTTATTGGTCATGTAGGTGGTGGTAAAATGCAACATTGATATATTGACGGGATGAAGCTGTATCTCTTTAGGTAATGCGTGCAGCCGTGCTCTGTCTAGATGTGAGCTCCCAGACGTTTGGTTCTTTAGTCATTATTGACTTCTGCTTTTTTGGTGTACAGCGATGTGGAGCAAAGGTTTTCTGAAAACTTGTTTGCTATCCTTATGAGAAGTTTAATATAATGCAAATTAAAAAGCAAAAGCTCAATGTATCAAAAAGTGTTATAAAACCCTGTAAAGTAAGAGAAACTGATATTTTTTCAGCGAAGCAATTTGCTTTGACTAGTTGTCAGTCAAAAATATCGATTGGTGCAGTTATAAAATGTGAAAACCATCGAGGATTTAAAACTTGTAAACTCACATCACCTGTCTCGCCAGGCTGGCTGACTAGCTTGATCTGTTATGATGGACGTTCGACAGGCAATGAGCATTTTACAGCTGTTGCCATATTTTGTCAAAAATAAGCAAAATACAGATTGCTACATCAAAATAAGATGTAATTTTTGTTGAAAATAATTCGGCAAGCAGTGGATTTTCTCAGCTTCATGCCACGCTGGCCTGTTCTCTCTGAGTCTGTTCTGCCGCCTTGCTCTCAGGTGTTAAATAGGGCTTTGGTGATGTTACACAAGAAAAAGTAGTTGAAGTTGCTAAAGGGCAGGTTAAAGGGCGTCCTTTCATGGTCTAGTCAGTCTCTAAATTTTCCATCAACATTATGTGAGCTGATATGTGGGACATGTTCGAGTTAGACTCCCTTTAATGTGACAGCACCACTCCAGATTCCTTTGGAGGTCTCTCTACCTTTCAGGCCTTCTAATGTCAGCATACAGCTGCAGGTTGCTTTGGTAGGTTGAACCATCGTGGATTCTTTCAAATGTCTGAGTGCAACTCCAGTTACCTTAGTGAAGAATGTCTTTTTTAAATTCCTCAAAATGTGTTTTGGGTGTTTAATGCAAATAAAGAGAACTTTGGTTGGTAGACCTACCTTAGACTCATACAGATGTCCCCATGCAACACTTGGGAGCTAAGATGGCTAAATATAACTTCTTAGAGATGACTAAATGAAAGTTTAGATAGCTTATGTAGGTTTGTTGCTTACCCAATACCTTGGGTGGACATGAGGCACATTGGTTATCTACCTAAACATCACCATCTCCACTGATGACCAAAAACTCAGCAGCAGAACTTCAAGCCGAGTGGTGGATTGAACCAATGATGGCCTACTTCCCACACTCAGAACCATCATAGTATGCACATGACCCCCCCCCCAACTAACAATCTATTGTCAGGTCTGTAAAAATGTTTGTTCACCCTGATGCGACCAGGCTGCCCCCAAATGACCAATCGATGTTATCCTCCAGAGTCTCACCGCGACCCACGTCTTTATGATGACACTGAAAAACAACAGAGCGGAAGTGATGAATCTTCAGATGACACAGATCAAGAACTCTTAATGAGCGGTTTAAAGCAACATGAGGGGTTAGTAAAGTAACTGAGAGCCTGGACAACTGCAACGTGATTCTGCATAATCTAGTATGCAAATATTCACAGCCCAGTATCACACAGCATTCTCGCTAATGAGTTATTGCTTGTTTTCCTTTTTCACTGCAGCTATACTGCCTGTGTTTATACTATGCGGCTTTAAGGTTTGAGAAGAGTCCCAAGTCCCAGGGCTGACTGCGTTAATGCGACAAGATATTGTGTATGTTTGAGCCTGCCAGTAACACTCAGCAGGAAGCGCTGTCCAAACACTGCGTGTCTCTATTTTTGATTTTTCTGTCCTCTGAGACTGACGCTCACAGAACATATAGCTTCTCATTTTACATTCAGCACAGGCATAATTTATCCGAGAGGACAAAGAGCAAAAGGAAATGTAGTGGCGGTCTTCCTGGAAATAATCAAAATGGAAGCGCGGCATCTCCTGTGAATATTAATTCATCACTTAAAGATCCCTGCGGTGCATTTCATTGATTTGTTTGCTGTTTTGATGCGAGCAACGGATGATTGAATTGTGCTGAAGTGGCGTTTCTTGGAGCTTTTCTATTAGGCCGATATTTTGACATGGAGAAGTGGAGGACGAGAGGGGGCGGGGTCGGGGTGACTCGGATCATTACCCACCTTAACCACAAATGCTCATAAACACGACAGAAACGTGGCCAGGATGAGTAATTTACAGCCGCAATCTCATCAGACATAGAAGATAAGGATTTCTCCTGTCAACATATTGACAGTCAGAGGATAGACAGTTTATCTGCCATTTGAATAAGTAATCCCCCTCCCCAACTCAGTATTTACCAATGTACTTCCATTCATTTGTTTCTGTGTGCTCATCTCGTCTTCTCCTCTCTCTCTCTCTCTCATATCTTTTGGCCCTAAACAGAAACCTGAGTAACAACAAGATCTCTCTGCTGAGGAATGGCTCCTTCTATGGCTTGGCCGCCCTGGAAAAGCTGTGAGTACTTAAATCAAACTCTCTTTACTGTTTCGTCCTCTGAGTTCTATTAGCTGTCATCACAGCAGCGCTACTGGGGAACGGCAAACAGCGGACAAGGCGGGAGGGAGGGGAGCCCTGTTGAGAACTGGTGGGGGAGATTTAACATGCGGGAAGCATGCCAGTGGTTTTTCACCTTTTTATTTAACCTCAATAGCCACAGTAAATGTCTTAAAGGGGATAATTTAAAGCAATATATGAAGGACTAATGCAGTGCGAGACCAGGCAGGTTTGGCTGACTGTGGTGAGCTCATGTCAATGAATCTGGCCCCGTGCGCGCTTTCCTGCAGGGCTGTTTCCATGCAGCCTGGTGATGAGCTCTGTGATGGCTGCCCCCGCTCATCCCGCCCGGCCCCGAAGTCACCTATTGATTGCTTTCACCTCCGTCCAGCCCCGTGATCACCGCTTCCCAACCGGATGCTGACACTGACATTGGCTGATGATGGGGGAGGCTGGAGAGAGGAGCCGGGCTCAAGCAGAGCGCCAGGCTTGATGGCTTTCTCTCGCTTTCAGTCATCTCCAGATGGAGCGCGCACACATCAAGCTCACACACGCGCACACACACACACACACACTCACAAACTATATCAGTGACTGCTGTGAGAAATTATTACAGTCAGTTTAGCCGCTGACTACTTGACAGTTAAATTCAGAGCGGAATAATGTCAGCGGAATAATTCTGCCCCTTTTCAGTTCCCCTTTGGGTGACCGTGTCGCTGATCGACCTACAGGACGATGTCACCTGTCTCTCCGGGCCTTATTAGTGCCATCAAACCCCCCCCCCCTTCCACTCTCATCCTCCCAGCTCCACTGGAGTAGCAGAGAGGTGATTGCGAGGCTTTTGAGGACAGTCGGCCAAGGGTTTGGCGTGCCTGACCTTTCGGGGCAGCGTGTTGCGGGGCCGATCCCTTCCTTCACCTCACTCCCCAGGTGCGGTCTGTCCATCCGTCCTGCCCGCGTGCAGCATTTGGCAGAGGGAGTGTGTCACGAGCAGTTGATGCCAGGCCAGGTAGCCTCAGTCAGTTGGAAGCAACGGCCAGCTGTTGCCTCGTCTGGTCTGGCCCGACTGACCGCCTGGCTGCATGGCTGGCTGGCTGGCTGGCTGGATCTGAGGGTTGCAGCGCATTGGAGGTTGATTGACAAGCTTAATAAGGCATGTGTGTGTGTTTTGCGCCACGCCTGCTTCAGCTGTGGTCTCAACATACTTCTACATGCAGGCCTTTTGGGACAGAAATGGAAAAAAACAGTGATGCGGGAACAAGGTTGCTTTTAATTAAAGATATTTTTTTAGTGTTTTCCATGGATGGTTTCAAGACATGGGAATGATTTTAACCTCAAGTTTTTCTAAATCTTAATCACTCAGTCAGTAGTGATTACTGCAATTTCACTGCCTTCAATCAAAAGATAGTCCTGAAACTGTACAAAAAAAAGTGGAGTCAAAACTGAGTGATGGAGCTAAATTTTTGAGTAAATGAGTATTTAAATATGCTGTTTAGTGTCGTAAAGCTGTCGAGATGGTGAGTGATATAATGCTTGGTCTTTCTTTCAAGCTATTCAGCCTATAAAAGACAAGAAAAAACTTCCAGCATCTTAGAGTATGTGAATATTTGGTTGGGTTCATTGCTAAATTTAAATAACAAAAATGACAAACCATTACTTTTAACCCCATGACAGCACGAAAACAAACCTATTATACCATTATAAACAATCTAAGTTGTCCATCGTGGTCTCATATCAATCAAAAATTTACACGATGTTTTAAAGTGTGAAGGTTAAACTTTTGATGTGAAGTTGTTGTTTCTGCCGTTTCAGGATCAACAGAAAGAGTTTTCAAAAGATGCCACGTAAAGGTCAAACTTTTCTGACCAAAAAACAGAAACAATGTGTTTTCATTTGAAACGTAGTGTAAACGGGGTCTAAGCAACAGGTGTTTCATTTTAATATTTATCATCGGATATCACATCAGTATGATCTCTCTCATCAGGATGTTCATGTCCTACATAAACCTCACATCAGCAACTCAATCAATCCCCAGAGGGAATTCTCCCCCAGATGCGTTTTTCCTCAATCACCCACAAAGTGTCCTCTTAATGGATGGTCCCTGCATGTTGGATGATGGCCTGGATCCCCCCATATGGACACAAGCCCATTACCATCAGCCAAACTGGGTCCCACGGGGGCGCAGCGGAAACAAAGCCCATCACTGTTTTCCGGTCAGGACGCTGAATCTGGCTTTTGCCGCTTCATCGTCCCGTCACAGAAGGCCTCACTGTGTCGAGGGAACTGCGTGAAACGGATGAAGCTGGCATCGTTTTCGCTCTTCATACCGATTACGCAGCATGGATTTTGAAACTATGGTGTCCTGATATTTTCATAGAAAGATTAGACTGAGAACACATTTTATCTTGCCAAATAATTTCTTAGTTTTTCTGCCAGAGAATTGTTTTACTGTCACATAATCCAACAGTAAGTTAAAAAAAAAAAAAAAAACAAAACAAAAAAAACTGCTGAATGAAACTGTTGCCCAGACTAATGTGTTGATAAGTGATTCAGATTGTCAAATATACACAGTAGTCTTGTCTTTTTATTATATTATTTTACAGTTATGACAGTGGATTTATTCCCAGCAGAGTAAATGTATTTTCTTCCACCGAGAGCAGTGGGTGTGTTTTTTGTCTGTTTGATGGAGTGGACTCAGGGCAGAGACGGTATCAAAATTCAGAGTAACATCTGCAATTGCTCATTCTGAAAAGTAGATGTCAGAGGCACGAAGCGGCGTCCTTTCAAAAAGTTGGTGAGCTCCTGACAAAGTGACGTTTCTGCTGCCATTCTCGATGAGACGCATCTCCTTGGGTGGTGATTGATGAGGCAATGGCACGTCGCTGAAGGACGCGTCTCCCAGCTGGTTGTGCATATGAATGTATGGGTCGAATGGAGGAAAGGAAGTCCAGTGCGCTCTAAGGAGAGTGGAGGTGGAAAAATGCTCAGTAATTATACAATAATCCAAAATCACCCCGGGGTTCTCTTCAAAGGATTGCAAGTCAAGTATTAATAAAAAAATCTAATTCATTATTCATCAGGTGGGATCAATAACACTTCAATAAATTTGACAACCACTCAATCGGAACTTTAAAATTCAGATCAATTTTAAAACTATGATGGTGTTGAAGGGAAAACAAAAGCTTATTGAGCATTAAAAAAGAAATCCAGTAAATCTAAATATGATATTAGAGATATCTTAAAAGACCAGTATTGACAAATACACATCGCCTCAAGGCTCCAACAGGCGCTTCAGTTTTAGCAGCCTTTTAAGTATATTACCTGCTGTGCAATGTGGATTTTGGGAATGAGAGTAAGTTTTGCTCTCAAAAACGAATATTTAAAAAGCAAAGTGAAAAATTCAAGCTGGATTTTGAAGTTTCTGCTGAAGACAGGCTGGATGGTCCCACTCATCTTCACAGAGCAGGAAAAAGCATCCAGTTCCTCTGGCCTGAGAAAACATCGGGGAGGTTCTTTGGAAATGAGCCTTGGCCCAGTGTGGACAGCAGTGTTTGCGGACTCTGTTTACACCTAAAGCTTCAGCAGCTTGAGCCACTTCTTTGTGTGAAGATGGTGTAGACCCTGGACAGGTCACCAGGACAAACTGAGAATAAAATTAGGATCTGTTTACACTGCATTTTCAATTGAAAACAGTAACATTTGTTTTGTAACTTTTTTTTCTACAATGCAGAGTTCTGCACATTTGCAGTAAATACACTTGTGTGTAATTTAGCAGTGACAAGAGAGGAATCCAGAGTGGTGATTGTCCTGCCTGCTGTTGCGGAGTTAGCAGCACTTTTTCAATGAAGTGTAAATCACTGGCACTGGAATCACATGTGGATGCACCGCACGTACATACACCAGATACTCAGAGGGCCTGCTATAGGACCAAAAATGATGATGGACTGTTCTCTCCTTCCACACATACGTGGCTCCATTATAACAACACGGCACTAAATCCTGGATGTGCTTTGAGCGTCTCTGGCAATTGTCAATGTTGCTGTGTTCACCTTTCTGATATAGTAGCTCTTTACTGTGTGTGTATTTTGTGGGAATTACGTTTCACATCTGTTCCTTAAACCCTTCGGTACTCCCCAACCTTCTTTTTTGATGTTACTCTCAGCTGGTACTGCCACATCTATCATGATTTCCCTCTTCAGTTTATCAACTGCCACAATGTCCAGCTGGTTAGCCAGCAGCTGTTTGTCAGTCTGGAAGCTGAAGTTCTTCGCCATGTTGTTCTAAGCCACCTTTGGGGGATGTCCCATTGGGATTTGGATACCTCTTGTCTCTACTGGAAACATACGTTTCTGTACACTACCCCAGCCTCTCGGTGGTGTTTTTCCATGTATAGTGATCCTGCCTGCATCCTCCACTCTGCTACTATGTGCTGGGCTGTCTCTGCAGCACCTTTGGTCTGATCTATTGTGGTGGACCTTCGCCTCTACTGTGCTCAGTGTCTGTTCTTTTGCTGCCATCATGCCATCATTACTGCCTGTGTCATCTGTCAGTCCAGCATTTTCCAGCTATTTGGGGTTCTTCATCACATCTTTCACTTCCTCTGCCTGGTAGTAGTTAGTGATGGGTACTGAAT
Organism: Salarias fasciatus; assembly: GCF_902148845.1. Lineage (NCBI taxonomy): Eukaryota > Metazoa > Chordata > Actinopteri > Blenniiformes > Blenniidae > Salarias > Salarias fasciatus. Next base: position 21,589 of record NW_021941408.1, on the reverse strand, counting down.
TTGGTACTTTAATTGGTACCAACCAAATTTCTTCAGTGCTACCGAGTACCGATTCAACGTAAAATCAAATGGTACCATGTTTTGGTACCTAAACGCATCCTTGTGACTGTGAGGGAGTGAAAGAGAAGGCAATTTTCCAAGTCAGACCTGAATGCAGCATTGCAAGCACAGGAGCGTAATGACATCAGTAGCTAGCATTTTAACAAAGCAAGTGTGACTGGAAAACACTCAAAAGTATGCCTCCTCATACCATGCATATTACGCTGGAATGCTACTATTATGGTGGGAATACTTCTAATCTAATAAAATTTTTCTCAAGGATAGGAGTGCACAGCCTCAGATCTACGCCTCCAAGTCCTGCATTCGGCACCATTAGCGTGCTAGCCTCTGTTAGCACGCTAACATCCTTTAGCTAGATGTGACTGATTAGGTTCAGTCCTGTGCAGAGCAGCAATGACGGTGAATTCCCTTGTTATATGTCTGTTTCTCTATAACTGAGGGAAAACTTCAGTTTTGAGATCAATTCAGGCGGTACGTGGGCGCTGAAGTAAATTAAATCTGACTCTTCTACTCCAAACACATCTCGGCATTGTCACTGTAATTGTTCAGTTTACTTTTTGGACCAATTGTTTCTCTGTATCTGTTCTATTCTATGTACGTCATTTCCAGTTTTGATTCAGATCTTCCTTTATTGTACAAAAGTGTGTGGGTTCCCCCCCCCCCCCCCCCTGCTGTCGTTTCTCTAACACAGGACATGAAGTCAGATGAAGCCTTAAATGGATCAAAGCACGCTCCAGAAATATGAAAGCTTTTATTGTTATTTTACTGGAGAGCATTTCTAGGTCACAGCTGAGGCGAAGCATGTGGGTGCCATGGGTGTGACTGATCGCTGACCAAGTTTGGAGAAATGGAGGCATTAGATATCCGTTCCGACTATTCCCTCCGCTTCACTGTTGCTGTTAATCATAGTTCACCTCCAGTTACGAGTAAAAGAAGCAGCGCAATTTATTAGGAGCAGTCATTGTATTTGTTTTCAGCTTGGGGAAAGTGGGAGTTGTTTCTCGCTTTGTTGTGCTATGCTGCTTAAAAAAGATAACAAAAGTGCAAGAGGACTCCCATCAAAAGCTTCTGAGAGAAGAATTTGCCTCGTACTCTCCTTGACCTTTCGCTTTGTTCTCATTGAAATGTCTCACACTGATGAAAACAGTAGCACCAAAATAGGATACAGTTACTGAGCCGTTGACAAAAAAAATCATTCTCAGAGTTCAGGGATTCTTGGAGTTTTTCTTCTTTTTTCTCCATCTGATTCAAAAAATGCTTCTTTTGTTTTGAAGTGACTTTTTTAATCAGGCATGCCGGCTGAAAAGCAGGTGCTTTTTTTTCTTTTATGTTTCTTCTCCAAACCCTAAAGTAAGAAAATCACAACAAACCATTCCTAATGCATTGCTCATCTGCCCATGAGGAACACGTTGCACTCCAGCAGTCAGAAAAAATGTTTAATCATTGCACCAAATGGATTAAAAATGCAGGGATATCTACATTATATATTACTGAGCCTGAACCGCAGTATCCACTTACACTGTGACTTTAAAATCACCAGCATTGTTCACTGGGAACGTTTGTCATAAGTGGTGTTGGTCTTTTCCTTCTCATATCTGATTCAACATTTACACTGGCTGATGTGGCCATTAGCAGTTTTTATGAGGTGCTTCTCCTCTAATAAAAAGAAGTGTGGGGAAATAGTAACAGGGTTTATTTGCATGCCGTTTAAAGTGAAAGTGCATCATTTTTGTGTTTTGGTTCAGTAAAATTTCGCATTTAAACAACTTTTTGGGAACAAAGTCTGTTTACACTGTGATAGCGGAAATGCTTGAAACTTCATCATCCAAATTTGCAGAAGAGCTGTTTCCCACATCCATAGTGTATTAGCAGCATGTCAAAAACTGCCTGTTTACACAGAAACTGTATGTAGTCTAATTCTTTTTTTTTTTTTTTTGGATTAATAATGTTAAAACTTGACACTACCTTTGAGATTTGTATCAGTTAAATGACGTCAGTGTTCCCAATGCTGAATGTCCAATTCAAGTTGTGACATTCTTGTAACTGTTTTTGCTCTAAGTTTGGTCATTAACAATGTGCTCTACAAGTGTGAAAGTTTGAAGTAACTGTTGTTGGTGAGTTGATGTAGTTAATAATTAAATGAACCATTCTGTTTTCTGGAGCAACAAATGTAGAGGAAAGTAAGTCTAATTCTGGGTTTCAGGACCTATTGGCCTCCTTTTTTTTGTTTTTTTTTTTTTTCTCTCGCCTTCCTGGAATCCAACAGACTTATTGCCCAATTTTTAACCTTTTCAAACATGTCAAGAGTCAACAAGTTGAATCTAAGTGCTGGAGTTGAAATCGCATTTTAAATATACTGTAAAAGCAGAAGACTTGCAAGAATATGCTAATTAATACAACACTTCCGTTTATGAGTGATGATGGTTTCAAATAGGCGGTCGGATTATGCCGTATGTCGTGCCGGCAAGACTGAATAATTAATTGGTGGCCACAGGTCCTGCAGTGCTTACTGTATGTGGAATATTTTATTTTTATAACACACACACACACACACACACACACACACACACACACACACACACTAATGTACATCGCCATTTGAATCTCTGGCAGCGGCAGATACGAGCCTGTCACAACGCATTGACAGTGGCTCTGTTTAATTGGACTGAACTGTCTGACTGTCTGCCTTCCTTCCCTCCCCTCTCAGTGAGCTTTCAACACATATTTATTTACAATCCAGTAGGTGGTTATCTGTCTCGGTGAGTGTCTGTTGTTATTCAGAGTGCGCGGCCGGGCCTTCCCCCAAAGCATCTGCAAACGGACCCATGAATATTTAACATTCAAATAAATGGTTTTAATAAACAAAACCCACATTATCATCGGGACTTGAGCCAGTGTAGTTTTAGCAGTCACAATATAGGGCCAACAGGCGGATGTTCGGTGGGTAATATTTACTATCAGTACAGCTGAGGGTAATGAGAAGGTCAGAGACTTTGGATGTTGAGGTTTATCAGGGAATTGTCATGATATCGGTAACATATGTCATAGTAAATCTGGAAATGGTAGAAAATTAAAGTAAAAAGACATCTCTTTATGATTGCAATTACTAATATTTAGGCGGATGGCAACAATCCTGCCACATAATTACTGCAAATACCAAATGAAAAAAATGACAAAAAGTAATTTTTTTGCTGTCTTAGTAGATATCAAGCCCCGACCCTGCAGGGTTAAGTGGGATATATAGGATAGGAGATGGATGGATGGACTAATTATCATGTATGATAGACGTCAAACACAGCATCATGAGGCATGGTGGAGGCAGCATCATTCGCTGCATGGCTGTCAGACGGTGATGGTTAAATAAATGTTGCAAAGTAGTAGGAATAGCTGGAGGAAACTCTGACTTAATCAAACCAAGACTTGAGAAAATATTCACCTTTGAGCAAGGCACACACCGTGAGTCAATTCCCCAGAAATGGTTTTGAATAAACAAGTTCGTGGTTTTTGTTGCCCAATCAAAGCCCAGATGTCAACACAATAAAAAAAAAAAAATTAGTCATGTGGCGCGAACACAAAGAGGCAAACAATCATCTCTGTTGAGACGTTTTAGCCTCATATTCCTGTCCTGCCTCTGCTGATGGGAATTAGCAAGTGTTGCTATCATAAGAATAACTTTTAGAGCATTTATATGTAGAGAACTACATGAAAGCTATTCGCCCATATACAGGTCAGTTTGGTGGCACCCGAGACTTCTGCTGTCTGGCTGTCCAATCACTGATGAGATAAGGTGTGCTCCACTTCTGTACCAAGAGCTTCTCAGCATCATTAAAAACTCTGAGTAATGCTGAAAAACTGCCAGATATTGAAAGTTTTGCTGGAAAATGAGACGGAAGCACTCACTGATTAAACAGCTCCCTTCATTACCGCAGCCGTCATTTCCAAATATATCCATGTGTCCCCGTCATAAAGCGACTATTTATCATTTTGTCTGGATTCCGACCTGTTGATTAACCTTCTGACACGAGCCAGATCCTTCTCCTTTACGAAAAACAAGGTGCCTTTTCACATGTTCGGACGCATCGCGGAGAAATATGATCCACTAATGAATGTATGTCATTGTCTCATTTCATTAAGTGCGAAGCACAATCGAATACATCGCGCTGCATCGCCTTCCATTTGGGTGAGTGCCCAAATGGCCACAAGCGAGCCTCGGTTTTATTTGCTTGTGTACGTCGTGTCACATGTGACCTCCAGTGATTCTGATGGTATTCTGATAATTACATCAGCGCTGAGATTTATTTAATGAGACTGCATATAATTTAAATACTGTTTGCTATCAAAGGCAGAGCACGCTCAGTTGAGACTGAGTGCCTGGAGCGCGTGTGCGTGTGTGTGTGTGTGTGGTCTGTCCAGCGCGTGTCTGTTTCCACTCACTGGAAGCGTGTGTGTGTGTGTGTGTGTGTGTGTGTGTGTGTGTGTGTGCGCACACACCTCCGCCCTGGTGTGACCGTGTGATGTGGTAATCATTTAGAGTCCAGGAGGAATCTGCCCATTAGTGTCACATCGCCGCTGTTCTCCGGGGTCACGCGGCTCCGGGAAGAAAAAACCCAGCCGGCTAAGATATACAGTGCAGTTTAAATTAATTGGGAAGCACTTCAGCAGCTTTTCAAACATTAACCACAAACGGCGGAGTTTATATCGAAGACTGCTACTGCTCCTCAAACGTGCATGACCGAGGGAGCCCGAAAACGGTTATTGTTCAAACATTCATCTGGTTTGAGCGACTGCAGCTGTATCTACAGCGGATATGTGGGGCAGCGCTCCCCGAGATGGTTATCATTTGTTTGCATGCTTGCGTGCACCATAAATACTCAAAATGGTGTCCGGGGCCAGCGTTTACCTCAACGGAAAAGAAAAGTGAAAGTTTATTTGAGATTCTATTACCAGAGACCATCATTCAGTTTTATTTCTTTTTGCACTTCTGTTCAGTAGACTGTGGTTTGGAGATTCCTGCTCTCACATTTTCTCTGTGTTTTACATAAAAACTCTCTGGTGGCATATTTTCTTCCCTTTCACAGAAATCCTTCATTGTAAAGGGTGTTGACGTGAAAATGGAGCTTCATCTACTGGATTGCATCAGAGTAGAATAAGGAGATTATATTTTTGATTCCAAAAGAGACTTCAACATAAATTATTCATTAAACAATGACAAATAGAAACAATGCCTCCCCTTCATAGAGAATCAAAACACAACAAAACTCCAAATTTTTTATGAAAAAAACAAACATATTGACTTAAACAAAATGCGTCTGACTCTCAAAGTTACGAGTTTAAAAATATCTACACTTCAAACTGCAAAATGGGTACGTTTATCTTCAGTTCCTCTGAAAAGCAGACTCCAGAGCTATGACTTATGTTTCGGGTATGTTATCTGCAACTGTATTCTTTATTTTTTTTTTCCCACTTTCAGCAGTAATGCTGCACAAAGCCGCCTCTGGGGAATTACGTGGCATACAACAAATTACTGTGGCATTGTGTGCAAAATGTCAGTCAATTTAAATACTCGTCCTCTGATAAACAGTGAAAACCAGGAGTTTGTTTTGGAATAAAAAAGTAAAATATGGTCAACCGAACCTGGGGTTGGAAAAAAATATGTAGTAACAGTGGTCAAATTAACAACCAACACAACCCAAAACTATGCAAAACTCAACATTCCTCCGATGGACTGAATTTTTGGTTCCCAACCTTTTGATTGAGGGAACCAAATTTTCACTATTGTAAACTTAGACGACCCCCCAACACTCCCTGAACAGTTCAGGAGCCTCATAACATATGATATGTGAAATGGAGTTTCTCTGAGGATAAACTCTTTGGGGTGTTTGGTGGACTGGTGCTGCTTCAGCGTTCAACGTTTCAAACTTTGCTGCTCAGATTTTTCACTGTAAAAGATGAACTCAACTCTGGTTTGGTCCTCTGCTTCTATGAAGTCTTACCCCCGGACCCCACAGCACGCGTTTTTGGAGCGTTGCGTCGCGCTGGACGCAGCAAATAGGTTGCCATTGTAGTGGTCGGGAGCAGTTCCACATCCAGCGTTCACTCGCGTGCGTCACTGACGCGAGCGGCGCGCTCAGCAGCGTCCAGGATAAGAATACGCGTCCCACCTACTTTTGGCCGCGGCCGCACGCGAGCGCGTCAAGCCCCGCTGTTCGGATAGCTCCAAACAGGAAAGAGAACTGAAACAACTTCTGTGTTTTCAAAATTAAATAATTTGAAACGTTTACCTTTTTGGTCATTGTCAGAGATGTTCACTGAAGTATCTTTGCATAATCTTTAGTACTTATATTGTGCCAGGTTACAAGATATGGTTAGTCATATAGTGATACATTTATTTGTAACAATATTGTTTTATATATGCATTTTGTCATAAATAAAGCTCATTACAAATATCCAAAAAACTGATAATGTGCATATTTCGATATTTGAATACATTTGTGGAGTGAAAAAAATAGCATATGGTTTGTTTTCCATGTAGTGGTAATGTTTGTCCTCTTAATGCAGTATGTTTGTGTGCTTGTTTTATTGTGAAAGGGTAATGGAGTTAACGCGGGGGCTTGAACATCTCGCGCATGCGCTTCACAATGTTTTTGGAGCTCTGTGACGGAGCAGAGCGCAGGAGAACGCGTGCAGTGGGCGTTGACGCGCACACACACAAACGGACGTGAACGCGCAGCGGCGCACCGCAGCTAGACGCGTGCTGTGGGATCAGGGGGTTACACTTACTGCCGAGGGCAAACCATTTTTCATTGCTTATGCTACCCTGTACCCTAATGTATATGACAAATAAACTTGAACTGAACTGAACTTTGTAACTCCCTGCCCCATCTTCTTTTTGAAGGATTCACTGTTGTTTTCAGACTGACGCTTCGCCATTTCTTCACCCTGCAGACAAGATGTTCATCTTTGAAATGTCTCTGTCCTGATATTCTAAATTTAGCCATATTTTTTTAAAAACTTAATTTTGTTTTTGTCTTTCTTAAAAATAATTCCCTTGTCATCTAACAGTTAGGGCTCACTTACATGGGAATAATTTCTAGTGAAAGTGCAACGCCTTTTGTTGTATTTCTAGGGTCCATTGCGGTGCTCGGAGCCATTGAAAAAGCAACTTCTTGAAAATTGCTCTCAAGGTGGAACTTTGTTGGAAATGCTCAGGCTACTTTATCTTCTAAATGGTGAAGAATAACCATTTCTGAAATGCGTGAAGCCGATCGTAGTAAATGTAGTAAGTAGTTGTAATAGGCAATGAGCAAATACTGTGGCTGGATTTAAAAAAAACACTGTTTCTTTAAAAAAAAAAAAAAAAAAAACACTTCTGAGATGCTTTAGAAGCAAAAATTGAGCATATGCCCACTCCTTTGGGGACCACTACACCACTGATTATAACAGATATCGAAGTCCCTTGTTGACGGTTATAGAATGAAAGTAGGATTCTGAATTATCATCCAGAGCTGCGTCGACCCGATTATTCTCTGGGCTGTTTGTTTTCCTGCTGCATTCCACCTTTTCGCAAGCAAAGCGAGCTGAAAGCCTTAACTGCCCCGAGGTGGTTATCTGTCCCCGCGTGTGCCGGGCTGGCAGCGGTCCAGGTGTGCTCTCGCTTGGAGATTGGCTCCAGCTCTTTGCCACCGTCAACAGGATAAGCACCCAGGAGAATGGATGGATGGAAATAATTGAATGGGAGTTAAACTAACTGATGTGTGACTCACTGTAATGACTGAGAAGAATTGTGGGTCCCAAGGCCAGACCAGTAGGGAAGCGCTGATTTAAGTGACAGCCGGAGCTTCCGAGCTGCCCGCCTCTCTGTTTATGTGCGTGCATATGGGAAGGGAAAAGAGGGAAACGGAGGGAGCGACCTTTTGAACCCGCCACTGCCTCTTCCTAAATCCAGTGTGGTTGCACCGCCACAGGAAAAGTTAAAAACAGAACCGGGGGCATTATTACGTTTTGTCCAGAGTCCATTCCAAACAAGAGCGAAACGTTACAGAACGAAGCTTCATCCACAGCAGTGATTTCAAGGGATATTATTTACTTGGCCAGTCAATCTTTAGTTTATCCTATTGTTGTGCGAGAGTGTTACTGATCACACTGGATAATTATTCACCGAAAAGGATGCAACACTCCCTTTTAAATAGCTTCCTCTGATTGTTGGAACTTTTGACACTCTCTTGATCGAATATGAAACGGACTCCAACCGTCCAGATACAGTTTATGCCACACAACTGCAATTTATGACATTTATTTGCAACGACGCGTTGACTCAGTGATGACGGCTATAAAAGCCGCTGCCTGTGAAGCTGTAGTTTGTTTAATGTGGCTTTAAAAGTGAACACATGCAGGAAGCCGCGGAAATAAACACGAGTACAGTTGGCACAATCTGAAGAACCGAGACCACGGCATAGTGACGGAACAATTATTCTTTATGGGATTGTTATGATGGTGATATATGGTAACAACCACAGGGAATTCAGATGGATAAAAGCATCAGAGCTGTAAATCAACAGGTTGCTTGTTTGAATGGGATTCCAGCCGTCACACAGTAGCATATTTGCTGTGCGCAGATTCAGTGAGCGCTGACCTGTGCCCCCTCTGCGAAGGCAGGCAGTCGATGAGGTGGGATGTTTTCAACCGTCAGCAGACTCAGCGGCGAGCTGAGGGGAGGGCCTGCGATGAAAGGAGGTGCTGCAAGGCACGGCGGCTGACCCTTTGACCTGCAGCCTACCCCCGCTCTTTTGTAGCGTTATTGTACATGATCAAAGGCGGATGGGATGAGAGCAGAGATGAGAGCTAGCCGCTGGCCGACCTGACTGGAACCGCCAGGGGAAAGCAACCTCAGTCCTCTTCCTAAAATGTGCTGGACCTCACGGTGTGATTGATGAAAGTCTCACTGGGGATTCGGGGTGTAAAGGAGTATACGGCACCTATACCGGATAAAGTTTGAACGATCATTTATCTGCAAATAAAGCATCAAATGTTGGAATGTATAAAGTCGTATATGATCACCAGGCAGTTCAAAAAAATAGAGACATGAGTGATAGAAACTGGACAAGGATTGAAATCTTTCACGAATGGTTTGTGTTAATTGAATGAATACGTAAGTATAAAAAGACGTAAACATGAAGGACACGCAATTTATTATACATGCAAGCAGCTTTAAATTAAAGTCAGCTTTTCTTTATAAGAAAAGTTTGTCTGTTTTGTTTCTGTTTTTTCTGACTGATGTGATTTCAGCCTGGATTCTCCAATGATCATTCAGTATGTGACATTCTCCTGTGTACAAGAACCATTCATTGAAAGCAATGCTTTTGAAGCTATTAAAACCAAATTCATTTTTTGTTTGGAATGTCTTGTTTCTTGTTAGAAATCCAGAGCAAAGCTGCAACATCATGACTGCATAGCAGAAGAATCCATGTGTTATAGTGGCATGGTTCTAGGCTCAGACCTGAACCACGAGACACTGAACTGCTGGGAACTGTTTTTCTTTCTGTCTTAATAATAATCAAAGCCCAAAACTGGCTTCCGTTAGACTGACATCTATCTTTTCAATTTGTTTGCTTTCACATTGTTGAACGATGAGAGGATGCTTCACGAACTGCAGCCTCAATTTTATTGAAATACTGACAGCATTAACTTCAGATATTCAATATTTGAAATACTGTGTTTTTTAAAACCCAGAAGGCAATCCACATGGTGCGCATGTTTTTGATCTTACTTGAGTCTGGTCTAATGACTGGTGTATGTACCTGCGTGTGTGTGTGTGTGTTAGTGTGCGATTTTGCCATGGACTAAACAACAATGCACAGATCATTAACCTTTGATGAGAGTAATTTTTCTGCTGCTAACGATGTCTCGTTTGCTGTACGGGTAACTAATGCTTTACATTGACCGAATTAACATTCTTTCCTGGAACACATCCACAGCACAGACTTTGGAGCCGGTACATTTCCATGCCTTTTAATCTCTAGAGCAAACACTGCTGGATGGCTTCCAAAAAAAATGTAACCCAGTAAGAAAATTCATTTTTCTTTGGTTGTCATTAAGTAAAAAAAGGCATTTTGCCACAGAGCTGTCCCTCAGTGTTGTGTAAAATGATTTTGAGCATTATGTTTATTTTCACATTGGGATGATGGCTCCGGCTTTGATAGTCTTGTTACTTATGTGTTGTTGCCTTTGGCTGGCCCCAATCTGCCCTGTGTGTCTTTTAATTTAAATGGAAAATAAAGAGGAAAGAAAAGTCTTTGGCTGAGTCGGATCACATTGTCTCTCATATTTGGGGGGGGAAAAAAGGCACTACGCTTCTTATTATTATTCTCATCACATTGGACATACACAGCTAAAGGAAACCAGGGACACAATTTCAGGAAGTTTTCCTTGGCCTGAAGGGAAAAGCAGCGAAGAGATTTTTCTGCGATCCATTTTTAGTATGGTCAGAGGTTTTTGGGGTTAGGCGGGGTGGGGGTCGGGGGGGGGGGGGGGGTGGGGGGGTGGGGGGTGGGGGGTGTGGGGGGGGGGGTGTGGACAAGGAGTGCCTGGGCTGGAACCACAACATGTGTGCTTTTGGCCTGTTGGCTGGATGTGGTCTGGGTCTCAAGCATGCAGGAAATGTGCCGTCCGGCTAACAGGTGCAAGTGAACTCACAGAGGCATTTCCTGATGGGATAAATATAGGGATTAAGGACATTGTTATTTGATCACACAAATACTTGAGATGGCATTTGGAGTTCTCTTAATTTCAATCCCTTGGTTTCTTGATTCTACTTGAAACCTTGAAAACAGCCTTTTGATTCCTGCCTCATTGTACTGTGATTTGGACTGAATGTTATAAACATCCTAACGCAGTGAGTGAAGTAATCAAGGTACACAGGATGCTACTGGTGTGTGTGGGGCCCGTTTACACAACAGAGATTTCAAGGAAAAATGAAAAGCTTTCATTGTGTGTTGGGTATGTGTTTACAGGACAGCGGTGCTTCTCGACTTTGAAAATGCAAGTTTTTGAAAATGCTCAGAATCCGTCGCCTTATAGACGAGTGAAAACGCTGCTACTGCACATACACACTACATCTGTGGTAAATAGTACTTCTACACATGGGCGAGTAGATGGACAATAACAACAGTGTTGGTCTCCAGAGTGTCATGACTTCCAGTCCATAGTCTACTGGGAATTGGTAGTTTTAGAGCTGAGAGTCACTGGAACAACAAATCCTACTTGGTCTTCTGTCCACACAAATGTCTGGGTACTCGTCTTTAATGTTTATAGTTCTCTGCGTGCATGTGTGTGTTGTTTCATTACAAAGATAACCAACAACATCAGCCTGTGGCCAGGCGTGCAAACCAAATCATTTTCAGTGTTTCTGCAGCTTCTGTGTGAATGAGCATTGTTTTCAGATCTCTAAAATGAAAAGGCAAAAGCGAGGCATTTTTTCATGAAGCATCATGTGAATGGGGTCGAAGTCACAGTGTTTGCTTCAGAAGTAATTCCTACCCAAACACTTGGGGCAAATTTCTGAAGAGATCAATGGATGCACACTGATAATGATAGGTAGGCAGGAAGAAGGAGGGAAGGATACATGGATATCAGTGCATGAATTGATGGATGGACAATTATAACAAGTTATATGGATAATGGCTCGATGTAAACATCAGTGATGGTGGGACAGAAGAACTGTGTTAAAGACTGGATGAATCAACAGGTCGATGCAGAGATAGTTAAATGCAATGATAGATGGATAGACAGATGTGATCTCTGACTTCCGCTCTCTCTCTCCTCCCCAGGGACCTGAAGAATAATTTGATAAGTACAGTGGAGCCCGGGGCCTTCCGTGGTCTGCTAGCTCTGAGGAGACTGTAAGTATGATGAAGCCTTGTCATAAGCCTTCTCCGGGGGACAAGTGGGAAAAGTCCTCAGGCTTCCGAGACAACGAGTGTTTTTGAGTGCACACTGAAGGGTAGACTCAAATGAGGCGAAAGCACTCACGTTACCTTTTTAAGACATTTTTCAACTGTCTTTACCTAGCAAAGCTAACTCCTGGCACAATGTGCTGTTTGAAGCAATGGCTCCCCTCACATTAGCTTGACACGCTTAGAAAATCCAAATCCTCAAACTCCACTGTGATTATAGGCTGTAAAGTTAATGATCCTGTGGTGACATTGCTGGTTAAAGTACAGACATAGTGCAGAAAAAGATCACCAGTACCGATCAGCCACAGCTTTATGGCCACGGACTGAGTGAATCACACTTATTACGTGATCAGAAAAGGGATGATTTCAGTGAGTTTGACCATTTGGGAATAGCTCGGTGGCTGGGACGGAGCGTCTCCACCAGTACAGCTCTTCAGGGTGTTGTTGGCTGGTCCGCAGTGGTCAGGGTTTATCAGACGTGGCTAAATGAAGGAAAAGCGGTGAGCCGGCTACGTTTTATCGGTGGCCAAGGCTCACTGACGCATTTGATCCCTTTGGGTCACCAGAGTGCAAATGCTTGGACTTAAAGGATCTTCACGGTGGGAGATGCTCCACACACCTTCACAGGCCTTCAGAGTGTAGGATGGGTCAGGATTTATTTGGAAGCAAAACAAGGATCTACACACTATTAGGCTGACAAAATAAAGTAATTGAGAATGAGTGTGTGATTTGTGTTTGACGTATGATGGGATGGCAACCTGGCCAGAGTGTCTTCTGCTTTTCTCCTATTGTAAACTGGGCTTGTCTTTAACGTCCTGGTTCCTTAATTATAAAAGGCCGATTGGTGGTTGGATACTATTATCCTCTGAGTTGGTCAAACCAAGATCCTATTATACTAAAACATCAATTTTACTCAGGAGCTACAGTTGCACATTTGAAAAAACACTGAAAAAGATGTAATTAGAATGCTGGCATTGCCCTGCATGTTGGTGCTGTTGGTCGTTTTTGTAATGAAACCACACACACTGCATGTGGGTGAACAGTCCGCTACAAGCATGAACAGTGGTCAGTACGCTCACGTTCACTTGAACAGATGAGGAAGTGGAATTACTTTTATGGGTGACTCAGCAATAACCAAGTCCCAGAAGAAAATGAACCAGGAGTCATGCATGTGCAGAAAACTGATTCACTATAACTGTAGTGCACGTGCTGCATCGCTGTGTTTTACAGTCTTTCAGCTCTACCACACATCCATTATCATACTTAATCATTTAGTTAGTTAGCATGATGTGAATATTCACCTTTCCTGAATGTTTTCAAACAGTTACCGATTAGGAAAACCAATAAAAATAACGTAATAGTTAGTTAAATAGAAACAAACTAAAACTGCTTTCAACAAACTCTCTTCTTTGCAACCTGGTTAATAATATGATGACTGTACTAATTTGTTAAAGTTTCCGAAAACGGCCTGAGAGGTCAACCATAGGTGACCTAGCTCTTGTTTTCTGATCTTTTCTCTTGAGTGAAGTTTGGAGCGATAGCTCTCATGGTGGCTTTCTACATTTAGGGTCAAGGAGAGAGTGAGTGACATGACTGCAGCGTGATAGTTAGTGGGATCCGGACTGGCACGGCCGCAACCGGCGAGCCCGCCGTGCTGATTCAGGGCGCGTGTGCACGAGGCTCGGGGAGCAGCAGAGTGCTAATTTAAGTGCTCCCTAACTGGTGATTATTCGAGGGCTCTGCTTATTTTCCCACAGCTGCTCCTGCAAAGCAGCTCTTTAATTACAGAGTGTGAGGGCACAGAGCCACGGACGCCGCGGCGCTCGGCCGCTCACATGTGGAAGCCCGCCGCACTCGCATGCGTTTGCCTGTGTGTGTGTTTGCCAGGAGTGGTTAGTTATGCGACGATTTAAAGGTTGCAAAAGGTCAGCACGTATGTTCCAGGAAGGTGAATAGATAACATCGATAGCCAGCCGTCGCAGCTGTGTAAGTTCTCCATTTAAGCGTGTGTGACAACACAGACACGTGTTTTCTTTGCCATTGATTCCTGTTCTCACTTGTTCTGTCTCAATATCAGTGAAAATAGTTGCACCAACTGGACAACGCTTTTCTTTATCTCCTTTATAGGGATCTGTCCAACAACAGGATTGGCTGTCTCGCCCCTGAAATGTTTTCTGATCTGGGAAACCTCTCAAAATTGTGAGTTATCACGGAATTTAAACCATTAGTTGGCTCTTTGTTGTCAGCAAATCGATAGGACGGAGAATTGTTCTAGCAAATTCTGTGTGATAAGTGACTTGTATTTGTGTGTCTGTGTCGGTTCCTCTCTCTACAAACAGAAATTTGTCTGGTAACATCTTCTCCACTCTGACCACGGGACTCTTCACGCACCTCGTGGCCCTCAAAGTGCTGTAAGTTGAACACATTATAGTCATACTCATATCTGATTGTTTCTCATGTGCCAAATGTTTTTTTTTTTTTTTTTAATATTTAATTGGGTGACATTTTCTACTTTGTAGGCAGTTGGATTCTTTTAATATGGACCAATGCTGTTATGTGTGCAGAATGTGGGTTTGGCTTCATCTAAAGAAAAAAAAAAAAAAAAAGATGTGGCATGGCATGGCAGCATATGAAACCAAACCAAAACAAAAAACAAGGCACAGTGTTCAGTTTTAATGGGTTCTTTCTCCACTTGCATTTCAGTTTTGACATGTGCTCTAATGTAACCCCACCCTACATAGTTTCAAACTCAAAAAAAAAGAAAAGAAAATTAGACGGAATGGACTTTTTGAATGCCAGAAAGACTCTCAATTTGAATCCATGCATCCACAGGTCACATGTCTGTTGAATGCACTGTCTTCAGTCCCACGGTGGCATTTCTGCATCATGTTGATGTATTTCTTTTTCAGATACTGTGTACGTAGACAGTGATTTTGTAAATGTCCCTGAGCTCTTGCACAGTTGAATCATGTATTTTAATGCGGAGCTGAGGGATCGGCAAAAATACTCTACTACTTTTAAAAGGTAGAGTTTATCTGTGCTCACAAACAATGGCTCAGTGCTGAGCCTCTGAGCCCTCGAAAGTGACTCACACTATTGAATTGTGCAGTTCAATACAGAGCTCAAAACCAGATAATCTAGAATTCCAATAGTGGATTGATCGAACACAAATACGCCGCTCCAATTCGAAAACAAGAGCTTGACCTTGTGAATGAAAGTTGTCTGTTTTTCAAGACAAGAAGTAACAATGGCAGTAAAACACAATGAAAAAGACACAATAAACATTGAAACTACACACATGCACGTAGATGCACAGAGATGAACTGGATTGGACCTTGTCGTTAACTACATTTTACACAACGCTCCAACTTTTCTGGATGTGGTTCAGTGTAGTTATTTTAAATTCTTCAGTTTTTTTACTGCGCAACAGTGGTGGAAAAAGTGGAGTATTATTTGGCAGCTTTCGCACCACTTATTTTGGCTGGATACAGTAGGAAAAGCGCAGGTGTCACTAATGACTTTAACCACGGCTTTGTTCCATGCGAGTGGGCGACGCGGCCCTGCCAGCCAGTCAGCTTGCACAGTACCTGCGCCCTGGAACTGCCACAACACAAACGCGATGAAACCGTCATTAATTCTATCAGCTACACCTGCCTCTGCTGTTGTGACGTGTCCAAATTTTCTGTTGTGACTGGCGCCCGTTGGTTGACTGAAGTGGCAAACACACACACACATTCACACACACACACACATGCGCGGGTTGTGACTGTGAACTGGTTTTCTCACCAGGCACTTCAGCACCGACACTCTGTTCTGTGACTGCCAGCTCAAGTGGCTGCTCCTCTGGGCCCGGCGCCGCTCCGTGAGGATCGGCAACGACACGCTCTGCGTTTTCCCCAACCACCTGCATGGCCTGGAGTTCCGCAGCCTCCGTGAACAGCAGCTCAGCTGCGGTAAGGATTTCACTGAACTGCGCCCCAAACATGGCAGGTGACATGTTTAGTTTTCAGAAAAATGAGAACAAATAGAGCAGAACCAGAATATATGGCCATATTATATCAGATTTCCAAGGAGAAATGACTTGAGCTGTACCCGAATCGGTATTCCAACTCAGAATTGTGTCCCGAAGCAAGCCAGGTTGGTTTTCTACAGACAAAATAAGACAAAATTGCATGAAATAAAACCAGAGTATGCAGGAGGGTGGAGAAGCCCAATCGGGCTTATATGAAATCCTCCCCCATCAATGGACATTTACTGTAATGAAAATGAAAATTGAGGATCAAAGAATAACAGCCAGTGAAAAACTAGCAAAGCAGCTACAAAATATATAAATAGAAATAATTTTCCTTAAAAACCGTTTCAAGTGATTTTTCCACAGAGTTTGAGCCCAAAAAACCTGATTGAAATGTGATGCTTGAAGGTATGAAATGTGGAAACAAAGTCTTTGGGTTCCTTGTTGGGTCGCAGCATGTATCTGGCATGGGATAGAAGTTGTGAAACGTGTCTGAAAGATCTTGTTTCTTTATAATAGGTTTATATATAGACGATATTATGATATTAGACATGATTTATCTACTAAATTAGATACACTTCTGATAATACCATACCTCCTCCCACACACATCCTTAAGTTTGATATATAAAAGCTGGTGTGTTTGTTTATAAGCTTTATTGTATGATTGCAACAAAAGAAACCCCAAATAACTGTTAATACTGAATGCCAAAGACACACTGATCAAGTATGTCAAAAACACAAAATATTTTCTTTGGTTTGTTCACACTTCATTCCGTTTAGTCTAATAGAGAGCATCTGAGAAGCTCAGGTGGTGGAGCTGTTCCCTTCCAGGACCGAGGCTGGCAGCGTGGTCTGAGGCTCCGCCTGTCAATGAGCAGCACTCTGGAGGGTTCACTGGACGATGAGGCCCTGCAGGCACATTTTTCACCATTACTGTGTATTTAACTGTGTCATAAAGTGTTTACGCTAAATTTCCCACTGGTGTGAATGAGATTGTTTGTCTCGCTGTATTTGCCCTGTGATGGACTGGCAACCTGTGGGTGGAGCCGGTCAGTCTGTCGATCGATCAATCGATCTGTCAAAGTTTGTTGATGCAGTGAGGGAGGACATGCAGATAACTGTTGTAAAGAAAGAGAATGCAGGAGACTTTAGAAGAACTCAACAATAACAGCAAAATAGGAAAAAACCAACAAGAAATAATATATTTCTATTTCTTTAAGTTTGTAAATTTGCACATTTTAGTGACTTCTGTCTTAATAAAGTTGAAAGCCAAGTTTCCCACATCGACTGTAGCTCTTGATTTGTAATCAAAAATGAGATCCCACAGCCCCCAAATAATGCTCCACTTAATTAGCACTTTTGTTAATTAGTTAATTAATTGGCTCCACCTGGCATCCCAGGTGGAAACGAGTCCTTCAGTGTGAAGGCATTGGAAAGTGACTGCATAGCATGCTGGGTCACACAGAAAATACCTGCAAAGTTTTCCTTTCTTGAGATGAAATGTTCCCAAGGTTGATTTTTTCATATTTTTTTGAGCAGTCAGATGTTACAGAAAATAGAGATTTTGCGAGACGCTGTGGTTTAGTTAATGTCTGAGGAGACATCTCCATCCTTCAGCTGCCATAAAATACATTTAAAAAATCATAGCCGTAGTTCGCATTTCGCTTTTTAATTTTATGGGAAAAAAAAAAAAAATTACTATGTTTGGATACTGACTCGGGGTTTTGCTTTTCACTCAAACATATGCTGGAAACATGATGGTTAACAAAACCTCGGAGCATTAATCCTTCACTACGATCACGTCTCACCTGCTATTACACTGCAACCACAGTGAAAGTCAGACTCGCACCCGAAGAGCCCAGAGCGAGCAGTGAGACCGAGAATAGAATAAAGTACAATAGAATAGACCTGGAAGTCCATTTATCAGGCAGTTGTATCAATTCCAGATGTGTAAGACACATGTGGATCCTCTGTCCTATTCACAACCAAACCTTTAAATCAGTTCATTGAAAACTGAGATGTGTCGGTAAAGCTGCGTTTTGTCTTTGTTTCTTGCAGTGTGTCTGTGTGTTTCTGCAATGGCACAGTTGATATAAATGGACAGATTTAAGTAACAGCAGTGACATTTTTGGGTATTTCACACAAGAAGACTGAGATTAAGGGGCCCATTTCCACTACAAAGTTTCATAAGATTTCCAATGAAAATGGTACCTGAACTGTGCTTTATGTTCACACTCAAGAAAGAACAATTTCTCAGTCCACAAGAAGTACAAAAAAAAAAAAAAAAAAGTTTCAGTTTCAAGCGTACCATTCACACGGATACGATAAATGTGGAGAGCAGCTTGAGACTGATGATTGTGATGCATGAGACAGATGAGCTTCTGTTTAAATAACTGAGACTGAAGCATGCATGTGAGCACAGTTCTGTGCAAAATAAAATTAGCCAGTGAAATTGTTGTTTTAGCCATCTCCTTAGCCTGGGCCAAACCTTGGTCCATTTTTGTAGGTTAAGACAACACAAAATGATCAATATTTATGTGTAAAACAGTGAACATAAATGGGATTTTATTTATTTATTGATTCATTCTTCTGCTCAGGTCAAGTTGAACAGGAAACTGTTTGCCTGATCTGTCAGATGCTGAGATGTGATAATAGTGTCTTTAATTTCAAAAGAATTATCTTTTCAGGTCTCAAATATTTAAATGCTTTTAAAGTTAGTTTCCACCACCACTTATTCACATTTTTCTTTGAATATTTGGCCTGGATTTTACTAAATTACATCCGGATCTGTCCAATTATCTTGTCATTTCTCCTCACCAAAGAAACTATTAACCTTTTCTATCATCAGGCACAGAGCACAGTGCCTAGAAAAATAAAGAAAAAGAAAAAGTGAAGATATAGTCGAACACAATGATCAACAACATTTTCTAACGGCTTGTTAATTAATGTTACATGACCCCATATAAACTTGTCCAGGCTGCTGAAGCTGGCCTCGAGGGAAGCAGTTTGAAGACTGAACCGTGTTCTGCTTAAAGCTGCAAGGTGTGAAAAAATGTAAAAATATCTGTAAATGCACTGCTCAGCAAAACCTTCCCTGTAATTACTATGTTGGAAAATTCAGTCTTGTGGAAAAAAAAAAAAAAAAAACCTGCAGAATGCAAGATTTGTTTCCCCTTACCTCCAGCTCACAGATAAACCGTACAATGGTAAAACCGAGATGTTCAAACTTTGTCCTTTTCAGAAGGCGGCTGGAGGTAGCATGCAATCACTCACTGGGCTCTGTGTGGGAAATATAACGCTTCAGTATGAGGACGATTGACAGCAGGAGCGTCACGCTCTCTCTTTTTTTTTTTTAAGTACGGGAAAAATGGCTTCTTCAATGACTGGAAGCTGTTAGCAACAGAAAGAAAAAAAAATCTCCACCGTCTTTTTTTTCTGCAGTCAGTCAGGCAGGCAGTGTCTCCTCTGCCTCCCCGCCCGTCTCCCCTCCGTTTCGCTATCTCCCCGCTCGGCGCTGCGGTCCACAGGGGAATTGTATCTCATATATGATAGAATCATCCTTCTCTTCTCCTTACATTTGGCTCACGCGGGGGATATTGCGCCGGAATGAGAAAATCATTGGTTAGTGGCAGGGTATGTCTACATGCGTTTCTGTGTGTCTGTGTGTGTGTGTGCGTGTGTGTAGAGGGAGATATTACATGAAGATGCACCGTCTGCTTGATGTGAACCAGTTTGCAGAAAACTAATGAGGAGAAATGTGCATCCCGGTGCAGCTGCACACGTCCTTCCCCACCAGCCCTCCCTTGCTGTCGGTGTTATTTGCATGCACAGTGCCATCCACTGATGCTGCATGACAGACACTCTGGAAGAATGCCATGTGATCCTAACTGTATCCGATTTTTCATTTGCACATAACGGTCCAAAGCAATTACAGGGTGATTCTGCACAGTGGCACGTACAAAGAGCCACGTGTGGATCCATCGGCTGGACAAGCAGATCCCACTCCACCCCACAAAGCATCTGTCATGGGACTAAAATAATGATGTTTTGGGCCCCCCCCCCTTCTTTTTTTTTTCTTCTCTGCCTGGCCCTGTATGCTTCTTTACAGCCTGACAACCTTATGTTTTAAGAATGTCAACAGGTCATTTCAGTGTTCACCTTGTGATAAGTGCTAATGGAGACTTGTGTCCAGACTGATTAATTGAATAGATAAATACTCTTATTTAATGGTCTTGATCCTTCTTTCCAGATATTAACCTCTTATTGTGGCTTTGAAAACACTGGTTATTTCGACCATAAAAAGTGTTTTTTTTTTTTTTTTATGTTTGGCTATCACTTGTGTCCTAAGATTAGTAGCTGGGAGCTCCAGCAAGTGAGGCAAATGTATTTCAAAAGCACCATTCTGATGCAAGGCAATTCGCAGTGCTTTACAGGGGAATAAAGGAAATACACTGAAGCAAGGCAAGTAAGAATCTTTATCCTGAAGCGATTAAGATTATTAAAGACATAAAAACACAGTGATTAAGAAAGGCATAAAAAGGAGACTAAGTAAAGTTAAAGCATTATTAACGACAAAAGTAATAAAATAAGGTAAAATCTATCGCTGAATGGAAAGGCTGAGTAAATAATAGTGTTTTAAGGCCTGCTTTCAAAGAAGTGTGTGTCAGCAGGAAGTGTGTTCCACAGGTGAGGAGTGGAGGAACCAAAATACTTTAGACTGTGGAACATTTAGTAAAGCTCTTCCTGAGGACCTGAGGGGTCTGAACGTTTCACATTCTACAAGTAAAGCTGAGATGCTTTTAGGCCTGAGACCGTTCAAAGCTTTGTCGACAAGAAGTCAGATTTTGAAGTGGATCCTTTGACTCACAGGCAGCCAGTGCAGAGATGGACGCTCAGATGTAATGTGCTCTACCCTCGTCGTGTTGGTGAGCTGCAGCTGTCTCATTTTAACTGAGACCTGTAAACACACCGTTACGATCATCCAGCCCTGCTGAATATAAATGCATCAACAAGTTTCTCTGAATGAGAAGATGCATCATTGAAAACGCCCTCCTCAGTTGTTATCAAAACCATAAATCACCAGTTTGGACTTGTGTACATCAACAGCTCTGAATTGATTCCACCATTGGCATGTCCGAATTTTTGCTGCTGTATTTTGTGCAGTCTTCAGCAGAGTAGTGAAGGCTTCATGTCCCACCATATTTCCTGAATCGCTTGCTAACTCATGTCTGTACTGACATTTTCAAAACCTAAAAGATATGATGACGTCGCGATATAATGCTACAAGTTTTGTGTCTGTGTCCACTCTCTTCCAGACTGAGGAAGGCAAAGTTAGCAAACCCCTCTATGGGAGACTACGGAGTTTACTTTAAGACTATAGCAGAAACGGTGTCTGTGAAAACTGTGTTGATATCAATCAGTATCTGTTGATGTTAAGGAATAAAAGCATCTCACATTCTAACATTCCTCCAGTGTGATGGGGAGCAGATGTTTGCACCCCACATTCCTGAGCTGAGCCCTTGTTCCTCCCGACGATGCAGGTCGACAACCGGCTGCAAATGAGG